>NC_056749.1:94416460-94450009 GCF_019279795.1 Protopterus annectens
AACTCTTTAAGTGAATAGTCCCCAACCTTCATTCATAGATTCACCCAACACTTGCTTAAATACCACACTTACAGAGTATGCTGAAACCCTACCCACTTAGACCCAAACACTTTTAACTCCAAACTATCTAGCATTAATTGGTCCTTCTTATATCACCTCCCTCTCAGTGAGGCTGTAAATTCCTTCAATAAGATTTTTCTTGACACACTTGATTCTGTTGTTCCTTCTAGAAAAATCAGAATCCTATCCAACTATGCACCCTGGCTTACAAATCAAACCCGCTCAATCATGCACAAGAGATTCTACCTGAAAAGCCTGGGTTAAAAACAAATCCCCTCTCTTACTGCAGATGTACAAACAGCTCAGAAACCTGACCAAAAAACTAGTCAACAAAGACAAGAGAGCTGTTTTCCTGTAACCAAAATAGCCCACACAAAAATCCAAAAAAACTTCTGGATCACCATCAACAACCTACTCCACCCAGGTAACCTCACTACTCCCAACCCATTTCCAAACAAGACTGCCTCTGAAGCTGCCACCCTCCTTAACAGTTCCATCATAGAAACAATCCAAAACCTTACACAATACACAAAATAGTACTTCTCACCCAACCCCTCCATCACTCCATAACAAAACTCTCCTTGATGCATTTTCCTTCTAACCAGTCCCAACTGTGAAGATTGAGTAAAGATGGGCGAAGGCGGCCAGCTTTGCCAGATAGAATTTTGGAGATAATTCTGTCATCTGTAAATGTTAATGTAAACCACAGGCTTATTGTCTTAAATGGTAAAATAGTGTTACACATGGAATTGGAAAAAAATGTAACAGTGCACTCTTCTGACCAAGTAAAGCATGTGTGACCCTTTGATGTTAAAACTCAGCGTCAGTAAATCTAGGGTGAGGCATCCTGCCTATTGTTTTAAGGCCAGAGTTAATGGCCAGAATTTGCATGCATAAATGTCCTTTATTGCTCTGCTTTCTGCCCAGAGGTGAATAGTGTAAATGTAGTTTCTTTTAGCCTGGGAACCCAGGGAAGTGTGAAGAATGATGTAATGTGAACCAGGAATGTGATTTTAAAAATAGAGAGAACCAGAGAGCATTAAGCATTTTTGTCTTGACCAGCCAACTCACCAGCACTGTCTTGCTCTATATGTAAGTTTATCTTAGTCTTGTGTTTTCCCTTAGAAATAGCTAAAAACTGGAAAGATTTGACTAAGTGTTTTTCTGTGATGTCAGAACTGTACTACTGAATTAAGTATTTCTCTGTGATCACTGAACTCTTGACTAGCACTGTGTATTAAAAAGTATTGTCTTGTGTTTTTACTATTTTAAAACCCTTTCAACTGTGGCTGTTTTGTAGAGAAAATAATGTGTGTGTGTGTGTGTGTGTGTGTGTGTGTGTGTGTGTGTGTGTGTGTGTGTGTGTGTGTGTGTGTGTGTGTATGTGTGTGTGTGTCAGCTACTTGGGCAGGGACATGAAGCATTGGTTGGACAGAGAGGGTGCTGGAGGTTTTAGCTTGCCCACTAGGCTGAAATCTGGACCCTATAGCTGTGCCAGTGGGGAGTCTTATTGGGGACCTGGAGAGCAAGGGAGCAACCAGCCCTGGACTGACTGTGATCTCTGTGTGCTCTTAAGGGAAATTGCACTTAATGTGTGTATTTGTTATCCTTTCCTCCTATATGAGACGCCCCTCAATGGTTTTAGTGGTGAGGATTGAGGATCCTTGATTGCTGCACCAGGGCACGGGTGTCACACCAACGACCACAATTAAATCTCTCCTGAATAAAATTAGATGCTGCTCTCCCTCAGCTGACCAACTACCCTCCCAGTTTCTAAAAAAAGCCTTACAATCCATCACTTACCCAGTCTCTATCTTTATCAGTCATTCCATCTCAGAAGCCCTGGTCCCAGACATTTGGAAATCCTTCTATATTTCCCTGTACACAAAGGCAGCAACTCTACAGATCCCTCTAACTTTAGACCAATTGCTATCCTGTCCCCCATCCAAAATCTTAGAATCTTAGAAAAGTGCATCCATGTTCAGCTACTCAAACCCTTTTTGTCAACAATCTCCTCACTCCTACCCAACATGGCCTTAGGCCCCACAGTAGCGCTTCTACTGCATTACTGTCATTTATTCAAACAACAGCTGAATACCGTGACAATAACCTGCTCATCTCCAGTCTTTTCCTTGATCTTTCAAAGGCCTTTCATACTGTCTCTCACTCTAAACTAACTAAACTCTCAGACCTACATTTCCCTACCTCCTCCATCAATTGGTTCTCTAGCTATCTCTCTGGCAGACAGCAGTCTATCTACTCGCAATCTTCCTCTCTCCCCTTTCCTCCCTTTAAATACTGGAGCTCACCAGGGATCCATTCTGGTCCCCTCCTGTTTAATATATTCTCTAATAAACTTTACTCTGCTACTAATCTCTCTGCACTTCTACAGTATGCTGACTCCACCCTCATTACCTCGGCCCACAACATCTCTGAACTACTAGCTATCACTCAACAAACCTTCTCCTCTGTAGAAGCCTGGCTCTCTGATAACCAGCTTATACTAAATCCAAAAAAACAAACTCCTTCTCTTCCTCCCTAAAACACTTGCACAGCACAAAGCCTCTTTCTCTATCACCTCTCTTAATAACACCATTATTAAACCCAAAACCCTTACTAAACTACTTGGAGATTATCCTTGGCAATGAACTAAAATTTGATATTCATATTCAACAATGCATAAAAAAAAAACACCAGAAACTTGTACTTCTCTATCGGAATCAAAGAATTTCTGTCACCCTCCTCCAAACCCTTCCTGGCTCATTCCCTTCTTTTACCCTGCCTTCTTTATGCTGCCCCTGTCGTTACTCATGTTCAACCATCTATTATCACTAAACTAGAGCAAACTTACAGTAAAATAATCAGATTTGCTGCTAATCTCCCATACAAATCTCACCACTGTCTTGCCCTTAGGTCACTTCAATGGCCAGAATTCTCTAAATAGCTACTTCTAGATCAACTACACATTGCACACTCTATCCTGAATGACTCCTCATCCTGCCCCTCCATAGCCAATCTAGTGTCCTTCTATAACCCCCTTTGTCACCTCCTTGACCTGTACAAACCCAATAAAATAATTGGAAAGTCCCTTTACAAATACTCTGTAGCCCATGCTTGGAACTCACTCCCTCTTAGCATAAGAAACATTCAGAATAAATACCTGTTTAAGAAAGAACTTAAACTCTTTCTTCTGAAGACATGGTCATGCCCATGTCAAACCCTCACTTGGCCTGGTCTCCTTTTCATCTTAACTTCTCTTCCCTAGCAACTCATTACCTGCTTTTACTTGTTCTGGCAGACTGTATTCATGTTGTACTCCTTGTGTAATATTCTCTAAACCTGTTAACTGGTATTTCACCTAAGCTATGTACTGATCTCAAATTTTAGAATCGTATTTGTTAACTGTCATTTTACCTGTGCTTTTTACTGTTGTTATTATTGTTTGTCTTTCGGCTTTTCCCGGTTAGGGGTCACCACAGTGGAACTCTGGTCCGCTAATGATTGGCAGTAGATTTTCACCAACACCGTGGTGCCAGCACGACGTCCAACCTTCAACAAAGGCACACCCATTTACACATGTCTTTCAAATGCCCACTCAACTGCGGGGAGGACATGCAGACTCCACACAGAAGGCACTCCCCGCACTCCATCCGAGAATCGAATGGGAGAACCTCTTGCTGTAAGGCAACAACGCTACTGCTGCACCACCGCAGAATACCTATGCTTTTTACTGATATTCTCAAATTTTAGACTTGTAATATGCTCCTTGATTTTACTTTAATATTTTCTTTTTTATTTTAATAATAGGTCTCCACTGAAAATGGGCCCCTGGCTCATCTGGATTAACCCAGTTAATAAATGTCAATAAATACAGAATAAAGTATCTAATATTCAAAATATCAACAGTTTAAAAGATCTAAACACAAAATATCGACAAGTTAAAATATTTAAATACAAAATATTGACAACATTTAATCACATCCTTGGTTCTATAAACGTTCCCTCTTACTAAATGCCAAAAAAATGAAACTTCTTCTCTTTACTCCCACCACCCGATCCCCTTCCTTACACTTCACCATTTCCTCTAATAATGCCACGGTTATCACACCCGATCCTACAACAAAACTGTTAGGAATAACCATCGACAATAATCTCTCTTTTGATCAACACATTAATTACACCATTAAATCAGTCAACAGAAAAATAGGATCCTTATATCGAATTAAACCCTTCCTAACTGAATCTGCTAGAGCCAAGATTGCCCACTGCCATCTATTGTCCACACTTCTCTATGCTTCACCTATATTTACCAACCTTAAGAAAACCAACCTTAATAAACTGGCTACATGCTATAATAACATCGCCCGCTTCGCCACTGGCAACCCCTTCAGAACCCACCACTGTATTAACCTGAAACAACTAGGCTGGCTGGAATTCCAAAACCTTCTGCTCATCCCCCAACTGAACATTGCCCACAAAATACTGCACCAGCCTTCAAACACCCCTATACTCTCAGAACTTTTAATCCCATATAATAATCTAAACTCACTTCGTTCTTCTAGAAAACATATGGCTAAATTAACAAAGTCCAATAACTCAGCTGGTGACTCTCTCTTTTCTAGTACAGTAGGAAGAAACTGGAATCTACTACCCAGTGACATAACACTAATCTCATCACTGCCCCTCTTCAAACTAAGAATAAAAGAACACTTGAAAAGTCACTGGCTCTATTCCTGCACTAAACCTGACTAAATAATTCTACCCCTTCTCCTATCTCCCCCCCCCCATCTCTCTCCCTCTTCCATGAACAACTATCTCAATTTTTAACTTATCTCTTTTCCTCTTTGCTGAAAGTTTGTTTAATCCATTCTTGTCCTTTCTTTTTTACTTTACTCTCCTCCTCTTATTTTCCTCCCACTTCTCCTCCCTACTCACCTTTCCCTGATTTTTGCTTCTCTTTATTTAGTTTGTTTATAGGTAATGATATTAGTTCCAATTTGTAAATTGTTTCTGCATGCTAACTTTTCTTTATTGTCTTTACATTTATCCTGTTGTTTTTGTTGTATTTGACTTCATATGTTGTATGAGTTTTTTTCTGTGTATTCTGTGGAGCTTTTCTCCCCGGGCCTCTGCTGAAAATGGAAATATATCCAGCTAGACTAGCCCGGTCAACAAATGTAAAATAAATAAATAATAAAATAAACATCCTAAACCAATGTTTTTGCAGGGGGAAGCCCCTTGATACTCCATGTGGGTGGCTGTACCTCCCTCACCCCCTGCTAAGTATATATACCAGCTCCAAGGTCAGACAGCAGTGAGGAAAGGGATTTACCCTTTCCTTGTGTAACTTCAATTTTGTCAATATTTTGTATTTTTACTTGAGTAATGGGAGACTATTTTCTCTTTTCATGAGTGCAAAGTACATCACCCACTTTTTGAGTCAGACTCTTTTCTGCTTACATATCGCAACCTATAAAGCATGGCCATAATGCCTGACTCTAGTAATCCCTATAAACTGCTATAATTAAGACATTGCATTTATTTTTTGCAGTATCACAATAGCAGAAAGCTGGATCAACTGTTCTTCCAGACAGTTTTTGATGTTCTACAAGCTCAACATCCTAAGTAATGTTTTTCACTGCTTACATTTTTTCACAGGTAGGAAGGTATTACTATTAATAGTACAAAATCTAGGTGTACAATCTATTTTCTTACAATTACAATGGTGTGTACAGTTGACACTTTTAGTCTATCAGAGGTCAGTACAGGTTCAATTTTAAGCATAACTTCTGTGTTAGTTTTCCGTCTATATTTCACACCACAACTGCTGCCCCATTATCGTAATTACATGCTGATATTGTCAACACATGCTTCTCTGGTTCCATCTCCTTTCTCCCTACGTTTAGTTCACTTTTTCAACACCTGTTGCTATTTTTCCAAGGTGTCTTACCCATTGTGTATGTTTAGGTTGACAGATATGCCTCACAGCATTCCAAGTCTTAACACACTAAACTGTCTTGTGGCTTTTCCTGGTTAGGGGTCGCCACAGTAGAACTCAGGTCCGCTAATGACTGGCAGTGAATTTTTACGGTGTCGAGTTGCCAGCCCGGCACCCAACCTTCAAAGAACGCACACCCACACACACTTGCACCTACCTGCATGTCTTTAAATTCACTTGACCGCGGGGAGGACATGCAGACTCTGCACAGAAGGCGCTCCAGCTGAGAATCGAACTGGAGAACCTCTTGCTGTGAGGCGACAATGCTAACTGCTGCTAGTAAACTGTACAGACAGCAATATCCTTCACAGTGATAAGAGTAAGTGCATTCATAAATACTGTGATATATTATAAGGCAAACAAACCCCAAATTTTCATATTTTGAAAACTGCACAACCTACACATTTATCAGAACAATGTTAACTAGACATACACTTAACAAATTCCTCTAAGTGCATGTTTTATGAAATAATAATTATAGAGATATGAAAACGTACACTTAATTGCATAATTAGCAAAACAAATAGTACTGGATATCTCTCAAGATGTGCAACTTACAGCGCAAATATCAAAGACAGTTTTCTTCAACATCTAAAGTTTCACTTAATGTCATGCAACAGTTTGTAAGTCAGTTGGGTGTTTGAAGCAGTAAGCACATTTGGAAATATTACTTATTTTCAAAATTACTAGAAAAGCTATATTTCCAGTATAGCGTGATATAAACCAGCATTGACAGTTAATTGTCATGTGTCCCACATTGGTATTTCAAAGTATACACTTCAATATGTAGGCCTGTCAGTTATGAAAATATTAACATAAATATGAAAATATGAATAGTAACTGGCAGATAAATTTGTCCACCACGGGATATCCTAGACTTAACACTATTAATGACATTTTGTTAATAACTCTTTACCCTTTCTAATACTGTCTGTTATTAGCTGGTAAGTCATTTAGATAAAGAAGCCAGACCCAAAAAAGTTCTGGACACCATAAGGCAGCATGGGTGTGAACTGTAAGTATACAAAAATGATGTTTTAGGCTTCAGTTTGTTAGTGTTGCAAGTAAAGCTTTTATCAGTGACTATTGTTTCTGTTGTACTTTTAATGTTGACCCATGGGATCTAACTATAATTTCAATATGTTTTAATTAATGTATCTGAAACTGCACCATGTTTTAGGAGAAAAAGTCCAGCTATAAAACGTTTGAGCATGTTTCTCAGAAGTAATTCCATCCTGAGTTAAGCATGCTCTTTTACATTGTCATAGTTCTGATATTAAATCCCTGATAGCTTTTAAAGATTCACCAGTTTATCGAGCTGAGAGGGTTATAGCCGAGTCACTACAGTCTCATCCTTCCTGGCTGGAATAACTATAAATGCTACCAAGTATGCCTTGAGGACTTCCACCCTGATTAGCTGATTAACAGGTGGAATTGCCATTAGCATTGCCATGGAGCTGACATTCATTTGCATCCCCTCTGAAGTAGTTGCTGCACAGTTGTCCTGTCAAAACATGAATGCACTCCATACATGCAAAGTACACAGCTCATACCACAAGGCTGCATATTTTTTTTTTCAGTTTGTAAAAAGGTATAACTCAGGATCTTCCTTGTTCTGAAATCTTTGTGGCAAATCTGCCTGCATCCTCCACTATTGTGGTATAAAATAAGGTAGCAGATAACTAGTCCATAAGATAATTGTTTTTTATTGAATTGAAAAAATATTTGTAAAAATCCTTCTCTATATAGGCAAAATCTTAACAAAAATCCAATTGCTCATACCAGCTCTGTTAGTCCCAAAATAATTTCACAGTTTTTTTATGTCTGGATTCTTAGAAGATTTCCATGATCATTCAAGTTCTTCCAGATTGCTACAGCACACTCCCCAGAATTTCTGATCATGGTACAGGCTTCCACTGCATCAAGAAGTCACCTTCTCTGATCTACAGCTCCTTAGCCATACCTTTTTCTATAACACATAATGGAATGATTGCTGCTTTACAGCACTACTTTTGAAAATATTTCTAATACAAGAATATGCATGGCTGCCGTATGTACAGCAATATCATTTATACCATATTTACAAAACACTTTATGTATTACAAGACATTATTTTGATGCATCCTGGGGTATGAACTGGTACACTGTTCTGCAATGCTGTACTGCAGTATACATGAATGTACACACATGTACATGCTAAATGTACAATGTACGGTATAGCAATGGCAAAGCATATGATATTTAAAGATGAAGTAACATAAAGTATATATTCTTGCAATATAAGTGTACCAAAATGAAAGACAGAAGGACAAAAGTAACTAATTCTATTGTCTGACCACCAAGATCAATTACTAAAGTATTCAATAAGTGATAGATATTTAGGACATAGTGCTGTGTCTGTACTCTTATAAAGACTGCATTTGGAATAAGCTAGCTGAATTGCAGTTAACATGTTTTGTGATATTTGCTTAGCTGTTGTCAGGGAGAGCTGAACTGGAAGTAAAGTGGAAGAAATTATTTAAAGAGGACAGAGGTTAGAAGAGCTGATAGGTCATAATGAGTATCAGGATTGGGGGGGTAGGATGCCACAGGGATAAGTGGCCCTGAAATTGTTACTGCTCAGTGTATGTTTGTTTTATGTAAGAAGTTTTAAATATTAAAATGAAAGCACTAATTACATTTTCAGTGTATTTGGTTTTCCTACACCGTGGAGTGGAACTTTAGTCGGAGTCTCTGGTAAACACACTTGTTTATTCTTTGGTTTTTGTGGTCCTTTGTTTGGTTCAGGTTATGTACAGAAGTGCTGGAGTTCCTTCTTAACTTTTCTAAAGACCTTTTAAGAAGGTGGTCCCTCAGACTATGGCCTGGTTTGACTATTTTTTGCTCACTGTACATGGAATCATTTCTTATAAATCCCCTTAGACTGTGCTCCTTTTCAACAGTTAGATTTTTCTCCTATCTTCAGGAAAAAGAAGCATCTGCTTCTTGAATGTTAATGAAAAAATATAATTTTAATGCCATTTCTATATTGCAATCTATAAAAATAGTTATATGCAGAAATGCGTGTTCTTTTTAGGGATGAAATCGCAGCAAATCTATATATCTATATTTTAATAAGTGACAAAAATGTAAAACTTGCTGGCTCAAAAAATGTCATTTCTTATTGCAATCCAAGAAATGTACAAAGCATTATAGTAAATTAATTGGTTCAGCGCAGTAACATCAAAATACAAAAAGGCATGTATAAATGCCAGAAGTGTAGCACATATAGATATGATTAGGGAACATACTGTTGTAACGTTAATGGATATAAAAATACTCTTCACACAGTTTGAATAATTATGTATATAATTAAATATACCTGTTCATCCAAAAAGTGGTACATTGAAAAAATATGTAAATTGAAAATTAGAATAATGGAACACTTGTGTGGCATACAAAATAATTCACCAGTTAATGCGATTGCACAGTGTATAAATATACAGAGTTGTGACAACACTAGTGAACTAAAGTTCTGGTTTTGTATGATTCCCCAGCTGATTGTGGAGGCAGTGTTAAGCTGGACCTATTAAAGATGCATTCTCTATTGGAGACATTCAATGTGAAGGGAAGGAATGGATAGAACTAATATTTCTATTTAACTGTTTCAGTTATTTAATTGACCACACCCTGGTTATGTTATGTTACAGGAAAACCTCAAATTACAAGATACTGAGTAAACAAAATACTAAATACAAATGCTTAAAATACCAAAAGGGAAAAATCTCCAACTTTAAATATTTGTGCAGGGGAACCCCCCACCTGCATCCCACATGGGGGGGGGACAAGTCCCCAACACCACACATGCTTATATATATATATATATATATACTAACTCCATTGTCATGTAAACATGACAAAGAAATCTCCCAAAACAAAGGAATTGCTGTCAGTGCACACTTAAAAATCACACAAGCAGTGTTTTTGTTTGGAATACAATGATCAGCATTCTGCTCCCCCTCATACTATGATTTGGGTGGTTGACACTTGAGCTTGATTTCAGTCACCTGCAGATGTACTCTGACTAGAAGACTTTCATTCCCATATACTTACATATGTGTCACCGGCGAAAGATCAACAAGGCTGCTTGTATGCACACAATATGGCATTACAAACAGACTCAGAACAGGGACTTCAGCAAATGATAGGGATGCATTGCAAAGCTAAAGACACGTGGGATGAAACTGAGTACAGATAAGACAGTTGTAATGGCAGCAAATGGGAAATCAGATGAAGCTGAAAATGGAGCTAGGAAAATAGTGAAACAGGTTTATAGCTTGAAGTATCCGGGAGGGATGGTTAAGGAGAAGGGGAACCTGAATGATGTCAAATCCAGACTCAAAAGATGCGACAACCAAGTGGCACAGTGTCAGGGTTAGTGGTTGATATAGAAATGCCAGAGAAGCTGAGAAAGGCCAATAATTCACCAAACTCAAAGCCCAAAGTAAATTTAACCAATAAAAGTACACCATTTTCATTTCTATATAGCCTGGCAGCATTCATCCTCACACTCATAAAAGGCTATAACATAAAAATTACCAGTAAATCCAGTGTTCTGTTTTGCATCCTCTTAATTCTCCAGTACCCTTCAGCCTGTGTTACTATTAACTATGTCTGTACCTATATCCTGCTATCTATCCTACTCTCCTAACTCTAGCTCCTCTGCTCAGCACCGAACAATAAAACCATTACTCATCTATCTCTTTCTTACACCTACATCACTATTTCTCTTTTCCCTCCTCACAATCTGTCTTTCACACATCTAGTCTCCTCCGCTCACATTCTCTCCTCTCTATCTCATATGGTTTTCCAGCCTCAGTCAACTAATAGACTTCAGTAATCCAATAAGGGTCTATATTACAAATGCGAAAAACTGTATGAGCGAATACGAAGACGTCGACCCATATTGCTCAAAGTATGGAAATCCAGAAAGTACAAAATCACAAATTCCGAAATGCAGATTTTTTTGGTTGACCCATCTGTGGTATAGCTCTGTAAGGTAAGTGTGTGATAGATAGAACTTTAGTGTTAAGATTTGGGTTAAGGTAAGTGTATAGATAGGTAATGTATGTAAGGTTAGTGTAGTGTTAGAAGTAGGGTTATTTTAAGTGTATGTATGTGTATTGTTTATTTTGTTTGGGTGTATGTCTGTAGGGCAAGTGTGTGGTAGTTATGGACCTTAGGGTTAAGGAAGGGTTAAGGATAGTGCATAGATAGTTGTGTATGTGGGGTTTAGGATTTATAGGATTATAGGATAGTGCATAGATAGTTGTGTATGTGGGGTTCAGTGTAGTGTTGGAGGTAGGGTTTTGTTAATGTATGTATGTGGAGTATTTATTTTGATGGGTGTATGTGTGTAAAGGATGTGTTTGGTACTTACGGACGTTAGGGTTAGAGAGGGGTTAAGGATAGTGCATAGTTAGTTGTGTATGTGGGGTTCAGTGTAGTGTTGGAGGTAGGGTTTTGTTAATGTATGTATGTGGAGTTTTTATTTTGTTTGGGTGTATGTGTGTAGGGGACGTGTGCAGTAGTTATGGACCTTAGTGTTAGGGAGGGGTTAAGGATAGTGCATAGTTAGTTGTGTATGTGGGGTTTGGTGTAGGGTTAGAGGTAGGGTTTTGGTGCTTTACCTTAGGTTAGAAGTAGGGTTTGGTTAGTGTATGTGTGTGGTTTATTTATTTTCTTTGGGTAGGTAGTATGTAGCAGGTGGTGGGGTTGGCCGACTGACAGTTTGATTTTTTTTTTTCGCGGTTTAGTGCGTTCGGGATTTTCACGGTTTGCAGTATAGGTGTCAATGTTTAGGTATTCGGGAACAGGGTTTTTCGCTTTAGTAATGTAGACCCATCCAATAACCATCTTACCAATACAACACTTTACACTTCTCATGAAGTCCTCGGAATTCCTCTAACTGCCCTATATATGTAATACATTTTCTCCTATACTCCTCTACCACTTCCTTTCCTTTTTCCATAACTTTGCCTTCTTTGATGTCTTCACTCTTCCATTACAGAGCCAATACCTATATATATATATATATATATATATATATATATATATATATATATATATATATATATATACCAAATCTATAGGTAACTATTCATCTTAGCCTAATACTTCTCTCAGCCTAGAAGACAGATAAGTTAGTCTCCAGTGTATCCTAACTCAGCCTAGGGCACAGGTAGGCTATCCATCTCATACCTCATTTATAGGTAACTACTCATCTCAGACTAATACTTCACTCAGCCTAGAAGACAGATAAGTTAGTCTCCAGTGTCTTCTAACTCTCAGCCTAGGGCCCATGTGGGCTATCTATCTCATACATCTAATTTCAAAGCTTAGCTGGCAGGTAGGCTGCTTCCATCCTTCAATAAACATTCCCTGACTATTCTCCTGAATATAACCTTTATCTCACCTGAGATGGTGGCTGTGCTCAATTCTCCTACTCTTTCTTTGTATCTGCTTAGGTAGTGGTTAGCCTGTTTATTTCTTATACTTTTTATTATAAAACACTTCATCTTCTACAACTGCATTTCTTCCCTCTGTTTCTTCATTCTGATTTTTCATTACTAGTCATTTTAGGAAATTGCCTCTCTGACTAGTTTATAAGTTCATACTCTGCCTTTTACATCCCTTGCACTCACAACTACCAAATGCCTCCATAACTTGGTTGTTCATGAAAATAAATGAAATGGTTCAATTAACTAGCCAAAGGCAGTATCTTTTGCTACCCTTCCTTTTTACTCCATTCTCCACAGTCCTGGCTCATCCTGTTACAAGCATTGCATTGCAATTCTTTGACACATCTTTGCCAGCACTTTTGTCAAAGACTCATTAATCAGTGCCCTCTTCTCCCTTTCATCCACCTCACCTACATTTTATCACCCAACAGTCCACCTTTTTATTGAACTACCCTGACTGCTCTTTAGTGTTGTCTGTAGATTTTGACATCCTCTATCAACCAAATCTCACATTCATTTGCTTGCTATTCATCTTTTAATATGCTTCATTCCTTTACTGTAGCACTAATTCACGTATAAGGTTGCCATTTTATTTTATCCTGTTTGGAATATGTTGTTTCAGGTGCACCTGGTTCTTAGATAATATTCCTTCCTGTTCTTCAGATAAAAAGAAGCTACACATGATTCAGCCTACAGGATTCAAGTAAGTTCTAACTCTAACCTTTTCAAATACACAAAGATTCTGTCTTATTTATCTATTTTGCATTTGTTAACTGGGATGGTCCGACTGGACGAGGTCCATTTTCAGTGGAGGCCCGGGGAGAAAAGCTCCACATAATATAAAATCATGCAAGACAACTTTACATAAAATACAAAACATTGTTATCAACAAAACATCAACATTTGTTCAACAGTAAAAAGTTACATTGAGAAAAAAAATTAAAAAATGATCATATACATACATAAGTTAACTACAAAGATAGGTTTCAATTAAGGATGCTGTGTTTACAGAGTATAAAGTAGCAGGAGAGAGGTAAAAGAGGAAGGAAGTACAGATACAGTATTATGTAATAGATGGACACAGCCATGAACCTCTAAGATATGATTTAAGCAGGTTTTTGAATTGTGAGGTACTTAGAGCAGAAGTCACAGATAAGGGGAGGTTATTCCAGCGTTTAGCTACAGAGTGTGAGAAAAGGGCTTTGCCTGCAGTGTTGTTAACTGTGGAGATATAGAGAAGTGATTTACTGGCAGAACAAAGAGGACGGTTTGCTGTATAGTGTGTTAGTAGTTGCTTTAGTGCTGGGATTTTATCAGGATATTTTAGAATATTATATGTGATGACTAGTTGGTGGAAAGTTAGTAGTTGTGAGAATTCCAACCACTGAAGTTCCTTTAGTGGTAGGCAGTGATGGGTTCTGTAGGTATAACTGGTAGCAAACTTGGCCACTTTATTATAACAAGACTCAAGTTTGTCAAGGTCAGTTTTTTTGATGTGGGTCAGTACTGGTGCTGCATACATTAATGTGGACAGTAGGTGGGATTGGGCTAGGGTGACTCGTGCCTGATCTGAAAGAAAGTTTTTGTGTCTATATAGGGTACTCATTTTTTTGTGAACCTTTTTGATGATTTGCGAGATATGGATGTCAAAGTGGAGGTTGTTATCTATTTCAATGCCTAGGAGTTTAGTATGTGGAGAAGGGGAGATTACAGTACCATTTGTGGAAGTGATAGAGAAGGAGAGAGGAGGGGTTCAGGATTTATTGGAGGTAAACAGGAATAGTTTGGTTTTATTGGGATTGAGGATAAGTTGGATATCTGAGATCCAGCATTCCACTGAGGTAAATGATTCCTGGGTGAGTTGTTGAAGAGTGGTAAGTGATGGGGCTGAGCAGATTAGGGTGGAATCATCTGCATACTGTATGAGTGAGGCATTTTGGGTAGAGGTATGCAGATTGTTGGTGAAAATAGAAAAAAGAAGTGGTCCTAGTACGGAGCCTTGGGGTACGCCTATGGTTGTGGGAAGTAGAGGTGATAGTGTGCCTTGCCATTGGACAGCTTGCTGTCTGTTGGACAGATAGTTTTTGAACCAGGCAATACTGTTAGGGGCAAAGGATAAGGAGGTAAGAGAATCTGTTAGTAAGGGGTGAGAGACCATGTCAAAGGCCTTTGAGAGGTCTAGGAATGTGGCAGATACAAAGTTATTATTATTTCTATGTTGATAAAACAGGTTAATGAAAGAGAGAAGAGCGGTAGTTGTACTGCGGTATGGACGGAAGCCATGTTGTGTGCTGGAGAGAAGGTTATTTGTATTTATGAAGTTCATGACCTCGGAATGGAGAGAGAAGAGCGGTTGTACTGCGGTATGGACGGAAGCCATGTTGTGTGCTGGAGAGAAGGTTATTTGTATTTATGAAGTTCATGACCTCGGAATGGAGAGAGAAGAGTGGTAGTTGTACTGCGGTATGGACGGAAGATGTGTTTTGTGCTGGAGAGAAGGTTATTTGTATTTAGGAAGTCCATGACCTAGGAATGGATGAATTTCTCAAGTATCTTAGATATGGGAGGTAAGATGGCAATGGGGCGATAGTTAGAGAAATCATGAGAGTTGCCACCTTTATGAAGGGGAATAATATGTGAGATTTTCCATAACTGTGAGATTTAGGCTTCCTGGATGGAGCAGTTTATAAGGATGGAGACTGGGTAGGATAAGGAGTCAGTGGCTATTTTTAGGAAGGAAGCTGGTATTCCATCGGCTGCAAGAGAAGTGGGTTTTAGTTTTTAAGAGATATTTTTTGATTGAGGAAGTTGGAACTGGTGAGAGCATAAAAGAGGGTGCGGTATCTGGAGTTAATTTTGGTGTGGGTGAATAGCTATTTTTAGATAGTTGAGTGGATAGCGACTTGATTGATCCAGTAAAGTGGTAGTTAAATTGGGAGGCTATGTCACTATTATCATTAGTGGAGGTGGTAGCTGGGGTGGTGGTTTTACCAGGTTTTAATAGGGAGTTAATTACGTGCCAAAACTTCTGGGGGGTTTTGGAGTGTTTGGTTTGGATATTTAAGAAGTAGTTTTGCTTATCAAGTATTGTTTGTTTTTTAGCCTGATTCCTGAGTTGTTGATAGGTTTGTCTGGATAGTGTAGTTTTATCTTTTTTCCAGGTTTTCCATGCTTTGTCTCTAGTAGTTAATAAGGCTCTAGTGGACCTACTAAGCCATGGAACAAAGTTAACTTTAGCTCTAATCTTTCTTATGGGGGCTACTAGGTTAAGAATATTAGTAAGAGTACTATTGAAATAGTCAGCAGCTTGGTCTATTTCAAGGGTGCGTAATGGTTTCCAGTTACATTTCTTTAGGGTATGGTTAAAATCATGTGGGTTTATATTACGATCATCTCTGATTTGTTTAAGAACTATGGGTTTGGGTATGTTAGAGTGTTTTCGAAGGAGGAGTGTGGGTAAGTTATCACTTAGCCAATCTGGTAGACAGCCTCTCTGATAATTATGTTCAGGGTAGTTTACCAGTGTCCAATCCAGTATAGAATTATTTTGGGATTTTTTTATCTACTCTAGTGGGTTCATTTATGAGTTGAGAAAAAAACATATAAATTGATATTGTTAGTGTTTTTTTTTTGGAGTTACAGGCTAGCCAATCCAGGTTCAGGTCTCCTAATAGAATGGTGTCTTATGGGAGGGTATTATTAATCCATTGCAAGATATCTTCAATTGTCAGGGAGTTGTTGCCTGGAGGGATATAGGCACAGGGAATGTTGATACTTTTATTCTTATTTAGGAGTAGAACAGTGCCCAGGGTTTCAGCATTATTAAATTTAGGTAGAGGAGTTTGTAGAGGTTGCAAAGTAAGTGTGTTTTTATAGAGAATTGCAATACCTTCTCCCTTTTTATCTAGTCCATCTTGTCTTAGGATGTTATATCATGGACGGAGGATTTCTTCACTCTGGGTCCTGGGTTTTAGCCAGGTCTCTGTTATTGTCAGGATGTCAGGGGAATAGTGGGTGATGAGTGTGTGTAAGTGGGGAAGTTTGTTAGATATACTTCTGGAGTTAAGGTTAATGATAAGTAGATCTGATGTGTGTTTAGAAGGGGGGGGGTGATGTTGTATGGCCCTGGATTAGGGTGAATGTCTCCTGATGTCAGGAGGTATTTCTTCTGTAGTGTGCATTTGGCTATGCACATTATTTTTATGTGGTATTTAAATGATACTTTTCTAGTGTAGGAATGTGGAATGTTTCTGTTATATATATGTAGTATTAAATTGTCATTAATTAATGTTGGAGCAATGTGGAAGTTTATGTGAGTTGCTGAAGGTGCAGAGGTATGTATTGTATGGTAGATGCTGTGTATTGGTAGTATGTTTGTTTGTAAGGATGTAATATAGTTTAGTGTTGTGAGGGTTAAGAATAGAAATACTAGTGTGATCTGCATAATGAGTTGTAGTGTTGCTTGGGTGTAGTTAGTGGTGTGTATTGTAGAGTGAGAAAGGTATGAGTGTATAATAGTTATAGGATGTGGTTATTGTGTATGTGGGACACAAATTAGCTAAAGTGGCTTGGTAGATATAGCTAAGTGGCTGAATGGTGTAGAGACAGGTCAGGTGATGAGGGGTTGGATTAAATGAAGATGTAGTGGGGTCGGGTGGCAAATGGGGGCAGGGTAGGGGAGCAGAGTGAGCCAAGCAGAGTGAGGCAAATGGAGCAGGGCCTCAGACACCACGAGACTGCAGAGACAATGTGTGAGCACTATTCAAGGGAGAGCAGGAAATACAGAGTAAGTTGGTTGCATTTAGAGTACCTGCTTTCCTTTAGAAATTACTTCTATTTGTTCCTATATTATTTTCTGGTTGGGGGGTAATGCCAGTGTTGCAGGTTTCTGAGTGGAACATGACACTGCTACTTGATAGCTTAAGTAGATAAATTACAAGATAATATTAACCTTTCTTCCTTGCTTAACAGTTTCTATTTAAGGATTAGACTGCAGGATGCTGCAGATGTTACACACAGCAGTCTGTTCACGTTGCAAGCCTTTCTTGGGCATGGGTAGAGTTTGGAAGTGGGAATATTGAGTGATGATTCTTTCTTCCTTGCTTAACAGTTTCTATTTAAGGATTAGACTGCAGGATGCTGCAGACGTTACACACGTCTATGGCAGTTCATAATTCAAACCCTGTTTTTACAAAAGATGTCTTTAACAAGTAGCATACTTAATGCTCCCATAATAAGAACCATACTAAAGGATGACTTAATTGTAAAGCTATACCAATTCCTACTGAATTTAATTAAATATGGAGACACCACCTCCAACTTTGGCACACAGCAGTAGACCAGAAATTGCAGGCATTCAACAACTTGTTGTTGTTGTTGTGTCTTTAGGATTTTCCCGGTTAGGGGTCACCACAGTGGAACTCCAATCCGCTAATGATTGGCAGTAGATTTTTACGTGCCGAGTTGCAGGCCCTGACACACAACCTTCAACGAAGGCACGCCCATTCACGCAGGTCTCCACACAGAAGACACTCTAACTGAGAATCGAACAGGACATTGTCTTACTGTGAGGTGACAATGCTACCGCAGCACACCATGTCAAATTAAAACAGATCTTAGAATTGCTTGTGTTAATGCTAGCATCATAAACAATAAATGGTCAACCACTGAGCATGGCTTGCATTACAGCAACCCCGAGTGCTGGCCATTACTGAAACTTGGATGAAAGGCAGCTTCTTGACCATCAGCTTACACACTAGATATATACAGTATTATCTTTGATCCAGGGCCAGACCCTAAGCCAAGTGGAATATCCATGCTTTTTTAATCAAAACACATCACTAGACATTAAAACCATTTCTTGAAGCAACCCAAGCAATGACAGAGTCTTGGATTGGGCACTAAACGTCAGACAGTAGGTAAGCAACTTCTTTCCCCATCCTCATTAACAATAATCCAACAAACCACAGAAGAGATTTTTGCCACAGGCATCCCTAAAAATTCCATCATACCTGGCAACTTCAGTTTTAATACCATAGGCCCAGAATGTAAACAACTGTAGAAACATCAACAATATAGCCTTGATGAGTTAGTAAATTTGCTCACCAAACCATCTCTTTCAACAAATAATGACACTGATCTTGATCTAGCAATTGTTAACTTTAGTAATTAATGTATTAAACTAGCTGTCCACCTTAAGTACTTTACCGACCACAGCCCAGTCTTGTCAAAATGTTCTTTTAAATCCCCAAACTCCCTCCACAGATTGTTTTTGCACACCGGGAATGATCTAGCAATAACATTTTTATCACCTTTATTAAATTTTCACTTAAGACATAAGCAAACATACATTAACAGAAAAGAAAACAAACCATTTTAACATTTTCTATTTAAATATTACATATGTTTTATTTGCTACTATCAGTCCAACATTATAAAATTGCTGAATTTCTGCCTTCCCTTAAAACTCACTTCTCCTCCTCCTGAACATTATTTCCATTTATTGTCATATAATTTGTTCCTTCCCTTTTTAAAACATCCCTTTTTCAGTTCTCTTTTATACTATTCAATGCGTTAAATACAGTGGGTGTAGTTTTCCATTTTGTAATAATTGTTTTTTGACAGCCAACATATTTACACTTAAGGCCTTACTATGTCTGTGCAATTCACTTTCTGTGTCCCAGCTCAAAAAATTTCTTTACAGCCATTTTCTCACCCAATATTTCTGATAGAGTTCTCCACAGGGAATTTTATCTGCCAACTCTTTATACTCCCAAAACATATGTTCCCAGTTACCTCTTTCTTTATCTTACCTCCAACATTTGCTATCTACCTGAGGAAAAAATCTGAAGTCTGCTTGGGGTATAAACATACCTATGCAAACACTTTCAAGAAAAGATTCTAAACATTCTGGACTTGGTTGTATACCTGGGAGCCATACATATGGCTTTTCATTGTATCTTGTAAATTGATTTTCCAGTCTCTCTTCTCAATCTTTTCCAACCTCCACTGACTGATTTTTAGAGTTATCATGCAATGTTTTACATTCCCTACTAATTATCCATTTTTAAAAGCTGTTTCTGTTGTAGATTCAGCTAACAACTCTACCAGAGCAGGTCTTTCACTTAAAATTTCCTGTCCCTATCGAACCTGCAATCCAAATGTCTTCTTGGCCTTATCCTACTCTATAACCATTCCTGCTTGAGTTATTTGCTCCCAATATATTGGTTCTTTTGGCAGGTTTCACCAGTAAATTCCAGCTACCTCTTGCCTATTTTCCTGTATGCCTACTTGCAGTCATCCCTATTGGCAAAATCTCTTCTCCATTCTGGTATTGGCTTAGTTCTTGGAATACTTTCTGCTACTTTATGAATGCTATTATGTATGTTTATTTTCCTTAAGGATCTGCATCCAGAATATCACTCTTTATTTCTTTAGCTTCCCCTTTACTTCATCATCCCTTTCCACTTTGAATTATAACCTTCTGATTGTGTTGTGTATATTAGCCTTAATTGTATAGTTCTGAAATATCCCTTCAAATCAGATAACCCTAAACCACCTTGTTCTATTGAAAGGATTAACTTATCCCACTTAACTTTTGCCCTCTTTCCATCCAAAATAAATATATTCAATTCTTTATCAATTGTTTTTTTATAACATCTTTATTAAATTTCCACATATGAGAAAGGCAATCTTACATTTATATAAATGAAAAACATACAAAATGATATCACTTTAGTTGCAGTTTATATCACAGACACCATTGAAACAACTGTAGTTGTAAACATTATAAATCACTTGCTGTATAGACCTTCTAGTCATTGTCAGTTAAGCATTATATAGCTCATTCAAATATTGCCTCTTAAACCTCATTCCTGCTCTGCATATACTTTTCCACAATTCCCATTTTTTTCTATTTAGTTTTCTCCTTCCCTTTTCTAAAGATCCCAATTCCAGTTGTTTTATCTCTGTTACTATATTCACTACTTCTAGTAAGGTTGGTCTACACTTTGATTTCTATTGTCTAATAATTGCTTTTTTGGCAGCTACCACAATTAGACTCAGCAAGGCTTTACTATGTCTAGGCAATTCCGATTCTGTAGCATAACTCAAAAAAAAAATAATCTCCCCAATCAGTCCAATCCACTCAGCCAACATCTCTGACAGAGCAGTCTGCAGGGAATCCCAAAAGTCTGCCAGCTCATCACACCCCCAAAAAATATGTTCCCAGCTGCCTATTTCTTGCCCGTCACACCTTCAACATTTGCTATCCACCTGAGGAAAAAAATCTTTGAAGTCTACTTGGGGTATAAGAATACCCAATTCTTCATCAATTGTTGTCCACAACTTGTCCTTAGACTAATAAAGTATGCCTGACCCATATATAAGACGAAAGGGACTACAAACATTTTCACTGCTTGTATTCTACTATCTATAGCTATAAACAAGTTTCCATTTTCTCAATTTTTAATTTATCTTTTGTTTAGTCTTCTCCCACATATCCTTAGCTGCCATAACAGAAGCCTTTTTAATCCATGCTCGTAAATACTTCATCTTATCGTGTCTCCATAAGGGTTTACTTTGACCCATCAAAATTACACTTTAGCAAAACTTAGTTTCACATGTCCGGTTTTGCGAAAGTGCATTTATCCGAAAATGCACTTTTGCAAAACTACACTACACCAAATTAAAAAAAAAAAGCAAACACACTAAACTAACTAATGCAGGGGGCAAGCCAACTGGCATCCCCCAAATCCCCGCTACTAATATACACTAACTCTGAGACTACAGTGAGGAAAAGTGAATATTCCCTTATCCTCACTGTACCGTGATCTAAAATATCAACTTCCCCTCCCATACCGCTAAAAAAAAAAAAAAAAAAAAAAAATGTACCTGCAAGACTGCACCAGGATTTCTGTTTGCTGTAGTGTAGTTTAGCAAAACTAAGTTTCGCTAAAGTGTAATTTCCGCTAGGTCAAAGTAGACCCCTCCATAAATATACATATTGCTGAACCAATTTGAGTGTGGGCACATAATTTATGGCTACAGCCTTTGTTTTATCTTCATTAATTTTATATCCCAAAAAAGCCTGAAACTGTCTCAAAATGTTCCACAACACTGGGTACAAAATATCACCTTCAAATAGAGCCAACTTTTCTTGATTACCAGTCCAATTATATGCTTGTATTTCTGAGTCCTTTATTTTCTTTGCCAATGGCTCTAAATATAAAGCAAATAATAAAGGGAAAAGAGGACACTCCTGCCTGGCTCTTCTGTTTAAACACTGCTTATCTGAGAGGAACCCTCCCACATTGATTCTTACCTCTGTTCCTTCATATATTCTAATTAACCTTATTGTATCACTGAATGTAAATACTTCTGTAATAATGTATCCATAAAATTCCAGCTTATTCTGTCAAATGCTTTCTCTGCATCAAGACCCACCAACAACAGAAGCATTTTCTTACATTCTGCTTCCCTCTGTATCATCAATGTTCTATTAATGTCAAATGTTTGCCTCCCCTCCACAAAACCACACTAATCCATATTTATCTATCTATCTATCTATCTATCTATCTATCTATCTATCTATCTATCTATCTATCTATCTATCTATCAATTTTGGCAATATCTTTTCAGTTCTATTAGCTAGTATAGACATAAACACTTTTCAGTTTTAAACCATGATTATAATGGAGCTATACAAAGCTGGGATCTTTGCAATCTTTAGGTAATACAGCCACCACATTTTCTTCCAAACTGTTGGTGTTTCCCCTCCTTTTAAAATACCATTAAATAAAATATTCCAGATCTTTATCACTTCCCTCCTAATTTCCAAGCTTCCACAGGAATACCATCTGCTCCTGGAGACTTTCTTGAAGATTGATTATACATTACTGTTTTTATCTCTTCACCTCCTATCTTAGCTTTCACTTGTTGAGCCTAGTCTACATCAAATCTTGACATAATTAAGCCTTCCATAAATATTTCCATTTCTAATATTTCTTGCTTTCCACATTTCTCTCCCTTATACAAATGTTCATAACATTTCCAGAATATCTCTAAAACTTCTATGGGAACTCTGGTCAATTTTCTTGTTATACATTCTCTAAGTTAGGCAACAACCCTTTCAGCGTTCTGTTGCCTTAGTCATTGTGCTAAATGTTTTTTTGTATTCGGGAGTTATAAAAAAATAGTTGCTTAACTACAATCTTTCTAAACTCATGCATGTTATTAAGATACTCCCTTATTTTGTCTTCAGCACTCTACATTTGTTCCTCCTCTTGTTCTGTGAGATTCCCTTTATTCTGCGATACTTTAACCTTTGTTAGTCCCTCTAAGTCATTTTTATTACTTCTTAATCATATATCTTCAACTGCCCAGTCCTTAAAGTCCTCACTTTTATCAGGTAGGTAGGAAAGTGCCAGTGTCTTATTTTTACTTCATTACCTTGCATTTGTATTGTAGTTTTTATTGGTGCATGATCAGAAATAATTATTGGGTATCTGTCAAAGCTTTCAGTTAAATGCACATGTTCCAATGAAGTATGATTTCTATCTAGTCTAGCTTAGTTATTCTGCCTTGGGGAATAATATGTAAATTTTGTCAAAGTTTCTGCTACTGAAGTCACATATTCTGCACCAAATATTTTTTTAAAGTTCTTCAGAAATCTATCCTCTTGTTATATTGTCCCTTCTAGGTCCCCATAAGAAATTCTCACTATTATTGTACATCAAATTACAGTCCCAACTAGTAGATACTATTTCTCCTCAAATTTTCTTAAGCTCTGTAATAGCAATTTTCAGTGGAATATAAATACATGCCATTGTAATCCTCCACCCTTGCCAACAGCCCCTTACTACCACAAATCTGCCATTTTTTGTCTTTTTTCCTCATCTATAACTACTAGAGCCCCTCTAGCAATTATAAATATTCCCCATTTCCTCTGTCCCTGATATTCTGCTGAATATCCATTCTGAAATCCTCTTTGCCAAATTCACATACTCATTTCTTTCCAAATTTGTCTCTTACAGCATTGCTATTCACACTCTGCATTTCTTCATATAATTCAATATGTTTTCCTTTTTTATCTCTAGCTGTAAGGCCATTCACATTCCAGGATAATGTAGACAGTATAGCCATCATGATAAAAAGCTACTGTTCCCAGTTATTATACATGACAGTTGTTTTGAATGTATATCTCTAGCTTTTGTGTTACATGCATATACTAATGTTTGGCAGGCTGATCTTTTGTACAGTTGTTTCTTATCTCCATTTGAACCTGTCACATTTGTCAAGAATTTCGTTTTTTGTTTGAGAGTTTTCATTAAAACAAATACAAATCATCTCCATCCCCTATTAACCTGGAACAAACACACAAAGCTATGTGCATTTTCAAAACATGAAGTTTAACCATTCAGAAGGGAACAATTGCCCCAAACTGATGGCTACACTTACATGCATTATCCTAACCTAAAACTAATGTTACCCATGCTAAAGCACATGCTACAGCCTGTGCTCCCACTTAACATTGATTGCTGTCTGCTCTTTTCTTATCAATCTTCCCTCTCAGATATGAAAAACAGGTTGCATGCTTTTGGAAAACATTACCTTTTAGCCTTAATGAAAAACAGGTTGCATGCTTTTGGAAAACATTACCTTTTAGCCTTAAGAAAAAGTACACTGGTTATCATTAATTAAAACTAAATTGTATACTGTTTTGTTAACAACATTAAAGTATTAAGACTGCTACACAGGTTATCTCTTATTCACTTCCCATAATGTCAGCCTTAATTCTTTCACTGAGCTACTTGTCATTGTACCTTTATATTTTGCATTTCTGTCTGCAAAGAATTCTCAACATAAACTGTTTGCACCAGCAGACACCTTGTCTCAATAGAAATGTATTTGGTAATAAGTCTTTGTAAATTCCACTCAGAAAAGAATGCAGAACTGCCCACAGGTGCAGACATCTCAATCACACTGAACATTTACTAGTGGAAAACAAACAAGCTAATATCTTTGCAGTTACAGAAGCTCAGCATTCTCATGGCTTGCTTTGTTTTGTCTTATTTTTAAAGCCTACGTGCTTACAAAAATACCTGCTTACAGCTTAAGCCAAAGGTAGTACTACAGACAGTCACCCTTGTAAAATAAAAAGAGAAAATGTTCTAATTCTGCATATAATACAGTCAGTGCACTTTTATGCCCCACCCCTGCCTCAGCAACCCATGATCACAGCATATGAACATTAAACTTGCTTTTGTACAACCCTTTTTTCTCTTGTTATACTGTAAATATTAAATTTCTTACAACTTAAAAATTACTTGTTTACTTTAATATCATTAACACATAGTCTCCCTGACACACTAAGATTCATAGGTAGGTACTTGGCTATTGGCAATGCTGAAATGAAATAGCCAGCAGAAATGGTGGAGTACTAAATAACTTTTAATAAAGACGAAGATAGAGGGTGATATGCCCTACTATCTATAACATCCAAACTGGTTTCGGCTGCAATAGCCTTCTTCAGTGGAGATAAAACACAATCACATACATAGGTTTATATATAACAGTATAAAGGCAGTACATTGGTCAATTAAAGTTGGTCATTAAGACCAGGTGGGAATAAAGCCCCTATTTTGATAATCCATTTGCGTTCCTTGAAATTCAGTAAATTATGCCAACCCAACTTATCCCCACATTTGCCTACAATACAATCAATAACAATAAAATGGAAATAGGCAGAATTATGTTTAACAACATGTTTATACAAGGCATTATTAGTGCATTTATTCCTGATATCACTAAGATGTTCCCCAATCTTAATGTGGAAAGGCCTGGACGTCTGTCCAACATAGAATGAGGAGCATGTACAGGTGGCTAAGTAAATGACCCACTCTGTATTACAACTGGCCCAAAAATTAATGTTAAAAATTTCAGAAGTATTACAACTACTAAATTCCCTTGTATGTTGAACTCTATTACAATAAGAGCAGTGGCCACATGGTATACAACCCAACAGTGGGCCACCTCTCAATGTGTGTTGAACAGAAACAGAGGAGTTGAAACCCACCCTCTTATAGTGGCTAAACAGAGAACCCAATGTCCGACCACTCTTGAAAGAAAAGGAACATCTATCCCTCAGGAAAGGGTGTAATTTCTCTTCTGCCATCAAAATGTTCCAGTGTTTATTAATGATGTTCATAAATTCACTTGTGTTACGTCCATGTGTAGTAACCAGATGAATTGGATCATTAGAAAGATCCTTATGTTTATCTTTATAACGTGACAAATCAACCCTGTTCTGATTTGAAGCCCAATGGCAAGCAGAGCTCACAGTACGGTTAACCTCTCTCCCAAAACCTGCATATTAAATCATCTCTTGTGGTCACAAAAGTTTGCTGTCTTGAACAAATCCTTTTGGCTCTTAGAAATTGAGATTTGGGGATATTCTGGATGCTATGTTGTGGGTGGAAGCTGGTAGCATGTAAAAGTGAATTATATTCAGGAAATTTCCTGTACATCCATGTAGAAAGAGTGCCATCAGGATTCCTGCTAACCTCAACATCATGGAAAACAATCCTAGATTTGTGGTAGTTTACTTTAAACTCAATTCCCCACACATTATCATTGAGGTAGCTAATAAATTCCTGAAGATAAATTTCATCCGACTTCCACACCATCCAACAATCATCCAGATAATGCCTCCAGATGTCCAATCCATCCATATATATATATATATATTGTGGTTTGAGTCATAAATCATACCCTCCTCAATATAGGCCATAAAAAGGTCTGCATAAATGTATGCAAAAAAAGCACCCATTGCTGTACCCTTATCCTGCCAAAAGCATTGGTCCTGGAAATAGAATACATTACTGGTAAGAACGTATTCAGCCAGGCATACCAAAAAAGTATTAAATCCTGGTTGGTACAAACCAGATCTCCCCAACCAATAGTCCAAAGCCTGCAAACCTGCCCAATGTGGGATATTAGTAAACAGAGAGGTTATGTTCAAGGTACATAGCAACCAATGAGGCTCCAATTGAGTGTCACAAATGATATCCAGAAACTGAGTGGTGTCCTGAATTCTAGCTCTTATTAGAGGTAATAAAGGTTTTAGAAAGTGAGTCAGATATTCAGACAAGGGTTCAGTAATTGAGCCATGTCCTGACACAATCGGTCTCCCAGGGAGGCATCTAACATCCTTATGTATTTTAGGTAAAAGATAAAAATATTGTTTACATGGAGATGAAACTGTCAATTGATTTCTATCTAACTCTGTTATGATGCCCTCTTCCTGGGCCTGTATCAGGAATGAGTCTATTTTAGTTTGGAAGTGATTAGTTGGGTCCAATGGTATAGCCATATAATATTTTTATCCCCCAATTGTCTCATAGCTTCCTTATTGTATTCGGCCTTATCCTGAATCACTACCACCCCACCCTTGTCTGCTTGTACTATCACAATTTCTTTGTTGTTCTTGAGCTCATCAACACATTGTACCTCTTCTTTAGAAAGATTATTATAAGATACCTGAAAATCCTTAAGATTACAGTGTAAATCCTTCAGGACATTAGCTTGAAAAATGGATACCAAATGTGACATAGGTGGAATAAAAGATGATTTTTTAAATCTAAATCCTGGAACTGTTAGAACAGTGTCATTTGCAAAAAAATAGTTTCAAATTAAGAAGGCAACAAAAATTAACTACATCTTGTGCTAAGGTATATTCTGGAATAAAAAAGCCAGTAACAAAATTAAGCCCTTTGTTAAGCACTTTAATTTGTAAATGATTGAGATGTACAGATGAAATATTATGAACATTTGTGCTGTTTATTAGTTTTCTATCATCAGTTTTAACAAACCTTCGAAACCCTCCATGGGTTTGACATGTTTTATGTTTCCTCCCCCCTCGTCTGTATCTGAACCCAAAGGGTGTGACAAACTCCTCCTTTTGGGATCAGGTGAGGCATCTGTGTGGTTTCCCTCCCCGTCAGTATTGGAGGACGTATCATCCCCTGATGTATAGCTCAATGATTCGGAGCTACGTTTCAAAATGGATTTTGGTCTTTTCCTCTTGGGGGGTCAAAGGTTTATTATTAGGAAGCCTAAAAGTAACATTCCTAGGGAATATCAAATGGTTTGCCTCTTTCATAATCACCTATGTCCCTTTGAAACTTCTTCAGTTTTTTATCCTTTAGAACTTGTTCTAACTTTAGTAATTTAGTGGTTAACTGATTCACCCGGGAGGTAAACGAGCCTCTAGATTAAAATTTGCTGACCTCCATACAAATAGTTTCTACCTCCTGAATACCTAGTTTGACCGCCCGTTCATAAAAATTGGCTAAAGCATCCACAAAACTCAAGGATGCTGATTGTTGGATCTGCGTCCATTCATCTGTTAATTGTTCATCAATATTATGTACCAAAGGTTGTACTTTGACCCTTAAGCCACGTGGTGTGATTTTTTTATATTGATAAGCCTTGAACAGGCATAAATGCCAAACATTGGTCCGAAGACCTTTCATACCTTTGCCCAACTTAAAAAATAGCGATTCACACAATTTATCTGGGTCTGGAATACACTCCGAGGAATCATTGCCCATATCTGATACTCCCAAACCAAAAATGGTCAGATCATTCATATCGGATGCTAGGCCTTTTACAAGAGGAGTCAACGCCATGTTCCAAAGAACAAATAATACCCAAAAATATATACAAAATATGTACCTCCACAAAAATATAGGCGAATCAACAATTTTGCCAACAGCAAAAAACATAAAACTAATATAAATCTATAAATTCTAACCAAAATCACCCTATCAGGTAAAACAGGAGTCTATCACACAACACGAAAATTATTGCCCTATATTTTGATTGCTTAAACCATAAAATTATTTATATGGTAGATTAAGTATAAATATAAAGGTGGATATGAGATGAAATCACGGGCAAAGCCAAAAAAGTGTAGCAGAATCTAACAATGATAAAATCCAAAGATACAATAATCAGCCCTTATGAGCTGTCAAAATGACAAAAAAATTGTCAGAATGCTGCATATGAAACCACTAAGGAAACCACTCAGTATAGAACAAAAAATAATCAAGGTTATCAATTCTTATCATAAAGTTCAAAACCACATAGTGCAAGTGTAAATACACATGTAATAATGATACAATAGCTAGCCCTTGTGGTTATAAAGGTCCAAACCTATAAATGAAATAACCACATTACTGCGTATCATAATAATGAAATCAAGTCCGAAATAGTCGGCCCAAGAAAAATACGTAAAAGTCCCACTCAGTATCATAACCACCTATATATTCCAAAAAAAGGCTTCCCCAAAACATGCATATATAGCATGGACTCAACTATCGTGTTGATGTGACAGCCCCCATAAGAAAAAATATAAAAAAAAATTATAAATATACATAAATTGCTCTCAACAGAAATGTCAAAATTCACCAAACTGGAGCAAAAAAATATAAAGCTAATAATACATGTTATAACCAGATTAACCCCATAAAGCCATGTCACAACATACATGTCACCCAGAGGCTATATATTCAAATGGGAGAAAGTTTGAAGAGACTCGGCCCCCAAGGGAAAGACAAATCAAATCCAATACCACTGTATGATCACTAAAATGCCATAAAAAGCATCATATTAAGTGTTAGAAAACCAGAAATGACTGTAGTTAAATTACTAATAAATGGATATACTGAAATTATGTAATCACATAAAGACCCAAAAGTAACAGTGTGTTGTCACAATGCATATACCTTAATTTATAAACAAAACTACAGTAAATGATAGTATGTCCATAGATTGTTCAACAAACTAAATAATACACACAAGATGGAAACTCACTGTACACCATACATGTATAAACTGGATTAAACAAAAAACACTGCAAATACACCAGCTATTATCTATACAGTAATAATATAATGCCGACTGTATAAACAATACATGGGAAATAAATCCCTTTAGTGTATAAACAATATGTATTTATGGCAAAAATCAAGACATGGTATTGACCCCATGTATAAATAAGTTACAATCATGAAGCTTTATCACAGATATAAACATGAGTCCCCCCAAAAGGAGAGAACCGTAACTAGATGCTTCATAGACTCGGCCAAAGCCAACAGTATAACCATAGAAAATAAATAATGAAACACATAAGCATCAAACATCAAACGGTTTCCCAACCCCTCTGAATAGGAACAATAGTCGCAAAATATCCCAAAAAGTCACATCAAAAGTTCAAAATTAGTCCAACAATATTCCTGGCTTGAGAATTGACCATTTAGGTCTTAATACCAAAAAATGAAGATGCGAGTCGATCCCAAATGAAAGCACAAAGTCACCTGTAATGATACACCCTTAAATAATGAAACGCATAGATCTGCCTTCCAACACACCATCCCACTTCTTTCAACAAGCTGAAATAATCGATGGTAGTCCCCCAACCGGATGATGTAGAAATCATTAAAAATCCAAAATCCAAAAGGAGAAAATGCCCATACAGCAACACAGTCAATCTGACAATTTAGTCCCAGGTTTACTTAAGGATCCATTGACAAAAGAAGGCCGCAAAATCCAAATTCCAAGAAAAAGTTTATAAGAATATATAATATGAGTAACGATGCATCCACAGTACATCCGCCAAAAAGGATAATCAAATCAGATGTCAAAAAAACTCCCGAACGACTGCCCAAATGTAAAAAATGAGATATGACCCACTCAAAAGGAGGGAAACCACCAGACACCAACAGCACCAAAAGAGAAGAACAACCAGGAAGCAATGTGGTGCACATACGGCAACTGCTCAGCTGAAAAAATCGGTAATGCTGAAATGAAATAGCCAGCAGAAATGGTGGAGTACTAAATAACTTTTAATAAAGACAAAGATAGAGGGTGATATGCCCTACTATCTATAACATCCAAACCAGTTTTGGCTGCAATAGCCTTCTTTAGTGGAGATAAAACACAATCACATACATAGGTTTATATATAACAGCATAAAGGCAGTACATTGGTCAATTAAAGCTGGTCATTAAGACCAGGTGGGAATAAAGCCCCTAATTTGATAATCCATTTGCGTTCCTTGAAATTCAGTAAATTATGCCAACCCAACTTATCCCTACATTTGCCTACAATACTGTCAATAGCAATAAAATGGAAAGAGGCAGAATTATGTTTAACAACATGTTTATACAAGGCATTATTAGTGTTTATTCCTGATATCACTAAGATGTTAAAAAATGAAAAGACCAATGGTTAGACCACAGCTGAAGATAAAAATGGAATAATCCACGTCAGGAAATAAATCACTTGCAGCTTCACAGTAGTGCCCTTTATAAAACCAAAAGTTGTAACTGAGATGTAGTAGTCAAGGTAGGAAACGGTTCACTTGCAGTTTCACACCACTTTATTTAAGAAGAGTAAGCGCTTTCATGATCTAAGTCAGCTGATCGCTTCTTCAGACTCATAAAAACAGTTAAAACATTGGTATTTAAAATATGGTTCAACCTATGAAAACACATATAGAACTATGACATAGACTAATTAAAATTACATACATCAGTACATTAATTTGCCTTATATTCTGCATAAGATGAAATGAAATATACATATAACAGACACATTTTATGTAATAATCCATATTACTTAATGTTTTAGTGGTCTGGATTTTAAAAAAGGTTTCAAGGAAACAGCATTGTTCAATCCAGGAGACCTATCTGCCTGAAGTAGTAAAATCCATCTTTGTTCTGCTTCCTCTACCTTATTCCTTATATCACCTCCCCTCTTACTTTTATTTATTATTTCTAAAACCATGAAATTAAAAATGTTTCCTATCTTCTTCTTCCACATGTTTTGCTAAAGCACTTGTCTCTTTTTTATTTCTTATATCTCTAAGGTGTTCAAGGATACATTCCTTTAGACACCTATTGGTTTTGCCTATATAAAAGGCATGACAGACAGTGCAGAAGCTGAAATAAACCAAATTTTGTGTTCTGCATTCAGCATAAAAATCTATGGGCTGGATTCACGAAGGCTTGCACGGAGTCTAAGAGTAGTGTAAGACTCCATGCAGCCTTCGCGATCCAGGAAGAGCCCAAAGTCCATGTAAGAGACCAGCTAAAACGTCTCTTACACGGAGTGGGCGTGGATAAGCTAATCACCTCACTTGCAGCCGAATAGCATGCAAATGAGGTTGATTAGCGATCCATGAAGCCCAAAACAGCCCATGTAAGAGCCGTTTTAGCTGCAGAAATGTACTCAGTTGACAACTGAGTACGTTTCTGCAAAAACTACAATGGAGCCATGTCAGCTCCAAATAAAGGGTGCATATGTGTCAGGCAAGGTAACCTGATGCAAAAGTAATAAAAATATAATTTTTTTTTTCGCCGATGTTTAAACCCAGCACAGCCCCACGCAAATGGACTGCGCTGTATAAAACATAAAAATGAAGGTTATAAACCCACAAATGTGGGTTTTATGCAATACATGGATTTACAATGCAGGGACCAGCAGACCAAAAACAACATGGCCACCATTTAGTGGTTGCTAAGGGGGGAAGCTGAGTCTAAGACATGTAACTAAGCATTAGTAGGCAATCTGATGCAAATGAGTGTTAGGATACTGAATTCCACTGTCACATAGCAAATGAGCACATTCTGAGTAGTGTAAGAGTTACAGAAGGGGGAGGAACAGAGTAGGAGATAGGTGACATCACAGGGGGGAATGGCAGAAAGAAATGCAGTTCATTGGAGGTCAAAGTTACATGACAGATGTCAGACACATCATGGAAAAAGGAGTGCCACAACATAAGCATGGGAAAGTCAAGAAATGTAAGGTGTACACTGTTGCCTACACCAAAGTTTCTTGCTGGGCGTGCACGCCATGAAGCATGAGTAAGACAGTGTGCACACGTGTAAGACAGACTGAGCATGTGGGAGAGTGTTGGGAGATGTTTAACACTGTTTGCGTGGGTGTGCGCGTGTTTTAACCTGAATAAGCAGGTTCTGAACTGTGTAAGCATGTGTGCACGCGTGTAAGCCACTGTGAGCGTGTTTCTGCTGGTATGCACGCTGCTCCCCCCTGAGGAAACAGAAAGGAAAAAAGGAAGCAACAGAATTAGTAGGAAGCTAGCAGGGAATACTGCTGGAGCTAGCAGGTGAAAACAATTACAAGCGGGCAATTACACAGGCAGAATAGTAGCTCAGCCCAACACTTAAAAATCTGCAAACAGCAGTGCAAGATGTTTCTCTCAAGAGACACTGCAAGACAGGAGTAAGCTATTAGAAGTGAAAACTGAAAAAGCTAAACTCAGAGCAGAAATGTTAGGGGCTGCCATAGCTGTCATAATGAGACATAGGCGACTTGCTGAGGGTGGTGACAATGCAAATGGTGCCAGACAACCCACAGTGAGGAGACGGAGAAGAGTGTACAGGCCCAGGGTCACCTACCACGGGTTACATGAGCTGGAGATAGTAGAGCGCTATAGAGTGGACAGAGACCTCCTGCAGCAAATAATGGAGCTGTGCAGGCCACACCTCACACACAGAACCAACAGAGGGGAACCCATCCCAGTGGAAACCAAGGTATGTGTTGGCCTAAGAATACTAGAAACAGGTACCTTCCAGAGACCAACTGGTGATATGATGGGGATATCACAGGCATCAGCCTCCAGGGTACTGCACCAGTTCCTGGATGCCATGTCAGCACATGTCGGTGATTATGTATATTTCCCCAATGCCCGTGAGGTATTGGCCAGCAATATGCGTCTCTTCCAGCAAATAGCGGAATACCCTGAGGTAGTGGGTGCAATAGACTGCACGCACATACGCATCAAAGCACCAGACGGTGATCGGGGTAGGGCCTACATTAACCGCAAGGGCTTCCCCTCCATCAACTGCCAGGTCATGTGTGATGCCCAGGGCATAATAATGAATGTGTGTGCTGGCTGCCCTGGGG
>NC_056749.1:94634595-94712095 GCF_019279795.1 Protopterus annectens
ACAGGTATATTGCGGGAATATTTTAGGCAGGAAATCTCAGGTCATTTGCCAGTTTTTCGATTTTTGGCAGGACACAACTGTCCAATGAGGGACTGTCCATAGCAAAGTGGGATAGCTGGTAACCCTGGTGACCATGCCCATGTCACTACTGGGGTTGCCACATTTTCCAGTGGCCAAGGTGGGACATTTTCGGGACTCACATCAGATTTTACAGGCCGACACATACCCACGGTCACTATATAGCATAGAACTTCACTTGTTTGCCTAAATAAAAGCTTATTGTTGTAGCAGTTTGGTTGCTTATTCTGTTTCTTGTGACATTTAGGTATTTCAGTTACGTAAATAACCATTTCATGCAACCATTACATTAAATACGGGATATCATTATGTCCTACAATCTTAGCACATTTGCCGTTTTTAATATTTTTTATCAGGACACAACTGCCCATAGAGGGACTGCCCCTCGCAAAGTGGGACAGGTGGTAACCTTAGTCGCTACTCCTATGTCGGTGCGGCGCGCTGACATGCTGCGGGACACCTTCTCTGGGTATGCCCACTGACAGTGCATTGCGGGACAAACACGGTGTTACGCGTATCCTTTGTTCCTTGGACGGGTACACTTGGGGCTTCGTGGGTTGTATTTGCTTCTCCGTTTTGTTGGGACGGGTACTATGTTGCATACTCTACGTGCGTTTCATTCTGCACGGGCCCTGGCTGCTGCCATTACTATTATGGGCGGACCGTGGCAGTCAGCACATTAGGTTGCTCATTGCCTGCCGGCTTAGCCACGCCTCCGGATGCATCCTACTTGGGCTCGCTCACGTACACTGCGCACGTGTCTGTGGTTGCGGCGCGCTCTCATTACTATGCATATGGCGCTACTACGCCGACTATTCACTGCACCGCCGGCGCAGGCCTTACACCGGCCTTGCGCCGAGCTTCATGAATCCCGGGGACAGTCTTTATTTCTAACCAACTGGTAACAGACTTAATTAATTCCAAGATCATTTCATGTCCTATATCAGATCATAATTCAATTGTCTTTGAATTTATGGTAAAGAGTACTTATAATGTTCAGATCAAAAGAATACCAGCATACTTAACTCAACTAAAGGACTATAAAGATTATATACTTACTGAGGTGCAACATTTCTTAGACTTAAACACTACACCTGACGTCTCCATTATTCACATTTGGGATGCTCTAAAATCATATTTATATGGACAAAGTATCAGATGGTATAATAATAAAAGGAAATCTTGGGACAAGGAATTAATAGACATTCAAAACAAATTAGACTCATATAAACATACTAATAAAGAAAATATTATGGACAAAAAAGTCATCGAGGAAATAAATAAATTAAATGAGAAATACAAAGAAATTTTAAGCCATAAAGTCAAAATAACATTAGAGAAATATAAGTTTTTGTCTTACTCAATAAGTCCCAAATACTTACATAGACTTAAAAATAAAACAAAAAGGCTGAATAAACAAAATCACATCAAAGAAATTTTCTCCAGGGAAAAGAAGAATGTTTCTAGTTTACCAGAAATATTAGATGAATTTAGAAATCACTTTCATAAAATTAACCACAATAACATTAATATGGATTCTAAAGATAAAATAAAGAAATTTATAACTACAAACATGAACAAAAAAACTTAATAAACAACAGACTAAATTAATAGATAAAAATATTTCATATACAGAGGTTATTACACAAATAAACAAACTTAAATCAAACAAAGCACCGGGTAATGATGGTATTATTCCAGAGATTTATAAAATTCTTCCTAAGAGTACTTACTCATTAATACATAGGGTTTTCATTTCAGCTCAAAATGAGTTATCAACTCCCCCATCCTGGCAATACACATATATTTCACCAATTTTAAAACCCAATAAAGACCCAACCAGATGCACTTCATATAGACCTATTTCATTACTTAATGTTGACTATAAAATGTTCATGAATATTTTTGCTGACAGATTAAAGACAATCATTCCAGGTATAATAGATATAGATCAGACAGGCTTTATTATAAATAGAAATACTTTTGATAATATAAGGAGAACTTTAACGCTAATTGATTATGCAAACAGGAAAAAGAAAGACTTAACACTTATTAGTCTTGATATAAGTTCAGCATTTGACTCAGTAAGTTGGGACTACTTGTTTATCTTATTGAAGTGTACAAATTTCTCTGATGCATTTGTGAATTTAATTGAACATCTATATAAAGGAGCATTGGCTTACATTAAGATAGGAACATATGTCTCACAAAAAATACCCATATTAAAAGGTACAAAACAAGGGTGTCCACTTTCACCACTATTATTTACTTTAATAATGGAGCCTTGGGCTAATTTGATTAGAAACAGCACTGATATAGAAGGATTTGATATAAATGAAAATACAATATCTAAAATTCAACTTTTTGCAGATGATGTTCTAATTACGTCAGCAGGAACAAATTCTTCTATGCAGTCATTATTTGATAAAATGACAGATTTTAAAAATATCTCTGGTTTGATATTTAATGAAGAAAAAACTAAAATATTACCAATATACGCACGAAAAAATGTCCTCACTAATGACTTTCACAAATATATACCCAACTCAGGTCAGATAACTTACTTAGGCATAATATTAACTAAAGATATTAAATCCATTATACATAATAATTATAGTAACTGTCTTCATAATATACAAAATCTTTTCAATAGCTGGAACAATATGTTTTTTACCATGGAAGAGAGACTCACAATTATTAAAATGATAATATTCCCTAAGATATTATACTTAATACAATCAATAATACTCCCACCTACAAACATAATTATTAAGAAATTGAATTCACAAATGTTAAATTTCTTATGGGCACCTAATAGACCTAGGATTGCATTAAAGAAACATACTAATAGTTGGTCTCAAGGGGGCATTTCATTTCCAGACTTTAATTTATATGCTATCTCTTCTATTATAAAAGTTATTACTTTGTTAATAGATCAGTCATATGTTGCAAAATGGAAGGAATATTGGGAACTAATTAGCATTCACTTCATGAAAATATCATTAATACACAAAAATACTATTGTAAATAACCCCGTGTTATGGTTACTAAAAGAATTTTGTACCTCATCTATTACACCAAAATATATAGCTAGTTACCCATTAAATATTATTATTAGATATCGTAATTTTATATTTATGCATCCTAAATATAAGGAATGGAATTTTATCCTATTCCCTATAATGTATACACAAGGTATTCTTTTATCATCCACCTCTGAAAGAATTCTTCTAGTCACAGAGAATGATTTAAAGTATTGGTATCAGTTGCTGTCTGACAATAAAGTAAAAAAATTAGACTTCTTAAAGCAAGAATTTGATTTGAGAGAAACATGTTGGTTAGAGATTCAGACTTTTAGACAACATCTTATTAATAAACTTGATTTAATGTCTTTAACAGTTAAGGAATCTGTCCCAATTCTGATTGACTACTTGATATTAAATTTACAACATAGGGTTTCTGATAAAGGTAAGCTCTCACACATACATAAAATTATTAGAGAAGAAACACATTACAGTTCAGATACTTACTGGAATTATTTCATTTCCATTAATGGTGAATCACCAAAACAACAAGATAAACAATATATATTGGAATCTGCTTATAAAACTACTTCTTCCATTAATTGGAGACTTTTTACTTGGAAATGTTTACATAGATCTTTCTATACACCCTTAATGATGAACAAAATAAACAATAAAGACAACTTATATAAGAGATGTAATGTAGAAATAAATGCTGATTGGGCACATATGTTTTATGACTGTATAAAATTGAAGGAATATTGGATGTTAATCAATGATTTTTTGCAGGCTCTTTTCACAGATAATTTCATTGTCTCTAAATCACTTATATTATTTAACACCCCTGTTCCTAAACGTGTTAAAAAAGTTAAACTTCCCTTATTATGGTCTATTCTAGCAGTGGCTAGAAAAATAATAACCAGAAATTGGATTTCAGATACTCCTCCTTCATTTAATGAATTTAAAAATGTTATGACTGAAGTGTGTCATATGGAACTAATGACAATAAAGTCAAGAACCACTAGAAAAACGTCTTACTATACTATATGGGATACTTTACAAAACCTGTTAAAAAAGTCTTAGTTTCATTAGTAAGACATTACAGTTTAATCAATTGATTTGATTTGTAGTGGATGTCTCTGTAAATATTTTGGTTGTTTTATCAAATGTTATAACTATTTACATTTTAACTGCTTGTATAAGATTGTTATGATATTTATTTTGTATGTTAAAAATAATAAACTTGTTTAAAAAAAAAAGAAAATATTTGAAGTGATCTCTCATTCAAGCAGTTTTTTTAAACAAGCATAAGACATTTTCTCCAAAATTAAGGTTTTGAAACTTAAGTAACATCTTGTGGTACTGTCTCAAAGGCATCTGAGAAAGTTTCTGCTTCCATATCGTGGTAATTTATGCCTTTATATGCCTCAATATGCAGGACACTATAATTGCTAGGTGCAGCTAATGATAGTATACAGGATGCTATTAATTGTCGGGACAGCTGTTTCAAAGGTTAATGGCACTTTTGTTCTCTTTTGTTCTCTTTTTTTACTACTATATTTGTTTTTTTTTGTTTCTACTTTTTTAGCTTAAGGGATGATGTCTGAATTCATGCACCTTGTCATGTTTCACTGGTCTGAATTGTTATATTTTATAAAGAGAAAGCCAGGTTTTTCACATTTGGAAGGATATTTCACTAACTTGCGGGACAAGTTATATTAGAAAGATTGCATGATTGTCTTAACAAGCAGTGCTACAAATCTGACACGATAAAAAAAGACATGTTTTCTTGTGGGGTCACATTTCTGCAGAAGTTCTGCGGTTCATGTTATCAATTTTGGCTGAACAGCATTTGATAAACCCTAGTTCGATAATGTGATGTGCAGCCGAGTATCTGTTTTATTTTTAGATAACCTAGTAGCACGTAGCTGCATTTTGAATAATTAAAAAAATAATTGCATAATACTGAACCAAAATGCTTCATGATTCCTGCAGTTTTCTGTAACTGACAGAGTACTGTATTCTGGACTATGATGCAGCCATTGTTTATGGGTTCATAGGTTAACTGGCCTTGTGGGTCATTTTAAGCCTAGCCAAATTTCCCATTTGGTGCTTGGATGCACTTATCCCATTTGGCGTTTAGATTAACCTTACCCAGTCAGAGTTTATATATCTGTCTACAGATATCAATATATAGCTATATTTCTCTGTCTCTATGTATATATATATATATATATATATATATGTACATAGAGATATACACATGTATTACCCCTAGTGATAATAACTAGGATCATACCATAGATATTTACAAGGGTCCCAAGCATGTAAAGCATTTAGGAGCTGCTTTTGTCCATTATTAATGTAGGGGTCAGCCCTGTGGTAAATTTCTTATTTCCCACCCATAGATCCAGGTTAAAAATGGACAGCAATGAGCTTTGCTTTACATGGGTGGGGAGTCTGTTCCACACCAGCAGTATCACCTGCAAGATATACTTGTCCCTCCAACCCATTCTTTTGATGTTGCAGAAAAGATTTAGATACCTTTATCAAGTATTTCCGATACCATTTGACTTGCTGATGTATAGAAGGTATTAAAGTGGGAGGATACCTTATTCTAGACAGAGGTCCTCTGTTAGCAGTATAAAAGAGATGAAGTATAGTGACAGGGCACTGAGTGTGACCATGTGACACATTGCTTAAGCCTGCTATCCTTTTTGTAGGGAATCTTTGTGGGTGTTCCAGCTGTTGTATGTGCCTAGACAGATATATGCCAAAGGGGGGGTTATACTCAATGATTGGCCTTATGATGGTTGAGTAAATGGGACAATGTCAGTCCTGGACCTAGAAGTAATCCCTTTAATGAGCTGTGCAATATAGAAGGAGTTCCTCACCACAGTGGATATATACTGAGTCTCCATAAGTTCCTAAATCCTGAACAATTAGGTCTTCACTTAGGGGCATATTATTAATGTAGTAGTTCCCCATGGGTAAACAAATTACCACAGCAATGTATTTTTTGGCACCAGTTATTTGTTTTGGACAAGCCTTCTGGTAGGTTGGCTAAGTCTTTTGGGGATTTGATAACTGCACCTAGCTTTCAGTTATCTTCAAATGTAGTCAATGAGTCCTTTAGTATTGGCTTTAACTTCAGAGAAGTAGATACCAAACAGGAGGTGTACTATCACTGAACCCTGGGGGACATCATTGGTGACTGGTCTTTTTGTAGAGGTGACTTCCCCTGTTTTGATATCCTGCATTCTGTGATCCAGCAGGTGACATAAGGGTTTATTCCTTGTTTTTTTTACTTTTCTACTATGCCTGAGTAGAGGATTGGGCCAAAGGTCTTGGACAGGTTGAGGTAGGTGGTGTGCATCATTTTAATTTCATCCATTGCCTTTAACTTTTTCAAAAATGTCCACCAGGTTGATCAAGCATAACCTGCTTTTGACGAATCCGAACTAAGACAAGTTCAGTGTTTGGAGGTTCCCTTTATCCTTATCAGTTAATTGTATGATAATCCTTTCCATGATTTGAGGTTGGTACTGTAATTGTCTGGGTCTGTGGGAAGGTCCTCCCTTGTGCAGGGAGATGACTGTTGCAGTTCTCCATTCACTTGGAACAAAAGCTGTGTAGATGCTGAGGTTGAACAGTTTAAGGGCCTAACTAAATCATGCTTCATCCATTTAAGATGCATCCTGGATACTGTTAGGACCCATTAACACAGTATTTTTTGCTTTGAAAGTGCTTTTAGGACTTGGTCTTGTGTGATACCTGGGGTGGGGTGTCTGTTTCAGATAGTTATTGTGGGATAGATGGGGAGAAGGGTAAAGTTTAAACTGAATTTATCAGTCAGTATGTTAACTTTATCTCTAGCTTTGGTGCAGGTAACAATATTCCCAGTCAGCTCAGTGCATTGCTGCATTATGCTGCTGATTTTCTTGAAACATAGCTGAAAAATGCCTTGTGATTATCTTTAGCTTGGGTGTCTATTTTCACCTTAAACTTGGCTTTGGTTGATTTAAACACAACTTTGTTTAATTTAATGAAGAGACTTTTACTGTTTTGGGTACCATTTTTATTTGACTTAAATTCTCTGCCTCTTATTGTACAGCTTGTTGATATTTTAATTCCACCACATGGGGTTTGTTTCTGGCTTTTCACTGCACTAATTTCTGCATTGATCAGCTGCATGAATGCAGCTGTTTCCATGACAGTGCAATTTGGTGGTGTATGATCACATTCAGCAGTGTTTTCTGGGACTGGTGATGAAGCTTCCCAGAGTACCACTTAGGGATAGACAGTTTGTGTTGGAGAAGTTTATAAAGGAACCATCGGTGGAGGGGCCTCTGGTTTCAATTTTATTTTGGACAGCTTTATGGCAGGCCTAACGAGATGCTAATACAGAAGGGATGGTACAATATGCTCCCATGTTGGTAGTCTGACTAATTGTTCCAAGGCATTTATATTAACAAAGTCTAGGAATTTCTGTGCTTGTGCACTAGTGATGGTGTAGGTTTAACAGTCTATTGTCAGGTTAAGATTATCTAGGAAAAGGTACTTAGATTAATACTGAGAAATTTGTTTTTATAGAGAGGTGGTGTGGCTTTCTTGGGTCATAGATGGAGGTCTATTACTAGCTAATATATGGAAATGGACACTTCTAATGGTGGTTTGGATGTGAAAAAGCTCTAGTGCATTGTGCTGCTTTACCAGCCTTGATGTAAGTCTCTCAGGAATGAAGTTTGAGTCATCTCCTCCTTTTTTCCCCTCCTGCCCAGTGGTTGGTCTAAAAGTGTGGGAGGCATTATAACCCTGCACAGCTGGAGTGCTCTCCTTCATTTTAAACCATGTATCCGACACTACTCAGACATCTACATCCACCAGAGTGCGGAGGGCTTGAAGGGAGTAGAGCTGCTTGTTTTGGATACTAGCATTGATTAATAACAGCTTCATATTTTCCTTTTTTAATTTTGTTATGTTCATAGGTTTGTCAGGTTGGCATTGCCTAAAAAAGGTACCATAGGGGTTGAGAATATTTTTTCCAATATTCAAAAATGTAGCAGGGACAGGTGCAGGCTATCCTTGGAGAAGTAGCGTGGTCTGCTGAACATATCCGCCCAGGTTGGCAGGTATTGCTCGCCATGCTCTTTTAAATTAGTGGCTCACCACGTAGACAGCTAAAGGTTTGCTCACCATGCTGTTTTAAATTAGTGGCTCTCCACGTAGACAGCTAAAGGTTTGCTCGCCATGTTCTTTTAAATTAGTGGCTCTCCAGGTAGACAGCTAAAGGTTTGCTCACCATGCTCTTTTTAAATTAGTGGCTCTCCACGTAGACAGCTAAAGATTTGCTCACCATGCTCTTTTTAAATTAGTGGCTCTCCACATAGACAGCTAAAGGTTTAGTTTCTTCTTTTTCACATCTAACTGCTTAGTGCACACTGCAGTGCTTAGGATATTAACCCATTTTTTTCATCTTACCTTTAAACATCTATTGCAAGACCATGAGTTATTGGAGAGCCCACATTCTGCCTGTCAGTAGTCATCTTGCGATTAGTGCTTCTGTTTTCTCCTGGTGAGAGAAGGAGCACAGGGGCATTATTTCCTGGAGACTGCTGATCACCAGCAAGCTTAACTGCTTCAGAGGTGACAGCTTGGAATGTATGTTTATGTTCTACTCCTGGTGAGAGTAGGAGCAGAGTGCATTGATTCCTGACTGTTTGTGGTTAGGCAGTGAGTGTCTGTGCTTGACATTCCTGATTGGTCTGGCTGCTATTCAAGGCATCTACCAGGAAAAGGCTACAACAAGCCTACAGACCCTTGCATCAAATGGGACAGGACTGTGGATCACCAAACAGGCTGTGGCCTGCTTCTTATCTTGGGACCGGTGCTACTGGGGAGAGAAGAAGCAAAGGAGCATTACATCCCAAAAGAGTGATGATGCAGTGAGATTAGCACTAATAGTAGCCAGGAAGTAACCATTCACATGACTCCCCTCTTTTCATCATTTTTGACAAGCTAATTCCTTGTTTTCAGTAAGTACTGCTTGATTTGTTTCCAACTTCAAAATATCTGCCTAAATACTTCATCCTTAAATTTTCAGGGTCTATATATTAGTTTCCCATCAAGTGTTTGGCAGTGCCGTGTACAGACAGACATCTTGAATGACATTTTTCCTGTAAAAGCATGATTGAAATTTCAGCAATACCTAGTTGCACACAGGACAACTAGATTGCAGTGACAGGCACTATCCCCAGAGTCACAAACCAGATACTCCTGACATTGCTTTATATTCTCACTCCAACTGTCTAGTCAATATAAAAGGATCTGCTGCCATGGATATGAACTTTCCCCACTAGCACTGTTACCATCCTGGTGGATATGGGCATCCTGAGGCAATGTAGAAATTGCCTCAGGTTTACTGACAACCAGTTAATTCTCAAACAAACTGATGTGGTATGTGAGAGATGTATTTACACAATGTCACTGCAGGCAAAGCTGTCACATAAAAGTACTCCTAATGTCAATAAGGTTGTCAGTAGTACACGTTTTGCACTCATCACACACATTTCAAAGCAGACATTTAGACCCACATATGCTGAGGCACTTAGATGTAACCTTCCTAAACCCCCAAAAACTCATATAAAAAATACCCTCAGCAGCCCCATATCAACACATGCAGCCACATCTCATGGAGCCTCTACTTGTAAGATCATAAGCCAAGCCACCACACAATCCAATATTCTGGTCATTGGAGACTCCACTGTGAGACACACTGATGGCCCTCCTACCAGGCTGAGTAAGTAGAAAGTAATGATCAGTCACTTATCAGGGGCTAGGATCCACCACATTATGCATGCACTCAGGTTATTGGACCACAAGTACTAGTATGACTCATAGTCCATGTGGGAGTAAATGGCCTCCCTAGACTATATAAAGAGAGACATTCTGGAGCTCTTGGAATGTGTCTCATGCCAGTATTAGCCTACTACTGAGCATTTTGACTTCTCCAAGGATGATGCCACAATATGACTAAAAGATGACTGAATTTAATAACTGGCTTAGTTTCTGGTGTCACTCTAAGGGTTTGCAATATTTCTTAGCATGGAAGGAGATGTTCAACAGACCGCACTGCCTTGCCAGGGATGGTCTGTACCTCTCCCTTCTAAGCTTTTGAATATTAGCTAAAACATTGTCTTCCCCCATAGTGCCTTTTTTAGGCAATGCCAAACCAAAAGTACTTCTGACATAGCAAATCAAAACCGAGAAAATCTGAAGGCATTGCTGCTCAATGCTAGGAGTCTAAACAAAAAACTCCACTCCCTGGAAACTTACTTCACCCTAGAGAATGATAACATTTGTGCAGTCATTGAGACAAGGTTTAAAACCACAGAGAGCACAACAACAGTGCAAGGTTATAATGCCTTTCACACATTTAGACCAGCTACTACACAGAGAGTGACTAAAGGTGGAGGTGTCTTGATTTACATTAAAAATAAATATACCTAAAGGCTGGTCAAACAGGACAATGCACTTGAGCTACTCCATGCTGAAATCATCATAGGCAAAATCCAATACCACTTCCTTGTAAGCTATAGGTCCCCCTGTTGATTTACATTGAAAATAAATATACCTAAAGGCTGGTCAAACAGGACAATGCACTTGAGCTACTCCATGCTGAAATCATCATAGGCAAAATCCAATACCACTTCCTTGTAAGCTATAGGTCCCCCTGTTGATTTACATTGAAAATAAATATACCTAAAGGCTGGTCAAACAGGACAATGCACTTGAGCTACTCCATGCTGAAATCATCATAGGCAAAATCCAATACCACTTCCTTGTAAGCTATAGGTCCCCCTGTATGACCCAGGAAACCCATACCATGCATTTAAACTTACTGGAAACACTCACCATCCAATCTAATACCATACTCATGGGTGACTTTAATTACCCCTCTATTAACTAGGAATATATGCAACACCAAACATACAGGCACAGAGATTCCTGGATTTTGTAAACACAAACTCCCTGGACCAGTTTGTCAATACACCAACCAGGGGTGCAACCATACTGGATCTGGTCCTGACTAATATGGGAGAGTGCTGCACATTCCCTGCTGTAATATCTTGCCCGGTAAGGTCAGACCACAAAATGGACTCCTTTGAAGTAAAAATAAAACCTTGACCAACAGCTAAACCTGGAACATTCAGGAACTCCTCTAAAGCTAACTTCCTACTATTAAGTTAGAAGCTGGCAAAATTTCAAGCCCCCACAGACCCTGATAACACTGCTGCCTTTGCAGAACTGTTCACAGAAACCCTGTACAAGCATGTTAATAGATGCATAGAGGCAGCTGTACCCACCAGGAAGAAGTACAGAACTAACTTAAAAAACAAGCCACCCTGGTGGAATCACAAAATCAGTAGGCTGTATAACAGGAGGAAGAAAATCATGGCAAAAATCAGGAGGTGCAGCACCCAGCAGGATAAAAGCACTATCATCAAACTAAACAAACAACTCAGAGGGTAAATTAAGTCTACCAAAGCCAGATGTAAGGTATATTTGGCTTCCCAGGCCAAGGACAACCACAAGTCATTCTTTAGCTGTGTCCGCAGCCTCAAAGGCAATACACAATTGTGTGCAGAGCTTATTGTAAATGGAGCCACCTATATTGAGACAAAAGATATAGCAGACCTACTGGCCGATAAATTCAGCTCCAACTTTACCACTCTTTCCCCTCAACCTTTCCTCAGGTAATATCATTAAATATACTCCACCTGCTATTGCTAGGGAACAGATCCTTAATGCTCTCTCTAAGGCCAAGAACACTGCATCAATGGGCCCAGACAATATCTCTGGATGCCTTGTAAATAGCATGAAAGATGACTTATCAAGCCCTCTGGAATTGCTATTTAACTGTAGCTTCCAAACAGGTTTCATGCCTTGTGAATGGAGAACAGCAACAGTCATCCCTCTGCACAAAGGTGGACCATCTACAGACCCTGGAAACTACAGATCTATAAATCTCACTAGTCTTATATGTAAAACCATGAAAAGAATTATCATGGAAATAATCAATAGTGATATAGCAAACCTCCAGACACTGGATCCAGCCCAATGTGATTTCATCAAGAGCTGGTTATGCCTACTCAACCTGCTGGACTTCTTTCAGAAGGTCACCAAAGCAATGGATGAGGGAAAAATTGTTCACACGGCCTACCTTGTCCTGGCCAAGGCATTTGACACAATACTCCACTCGGGCATTGTTGACAAACTCAAGAGGTTAGGTACAAACCCATATGCCACCCAGTGGATAGCCAACTGGTTAACAGAAAGGACCCAGGAAATTAGAACTGGGGGGGTCTACCTCAAAAAAGAAGCCAGTCACAAGTGGAGTCCCTCAGGGATTGGTCCTGGGAATGCTCCTTTTTGGCATTTACTTCTCTAAAGTCAAGGCTAATGTCAATGGTCTCTGGCTGACTAAATTTGCAGAAGATTGCAAATTAGAAGCTGTCATTGAATCTCACACTGACACAAATGTTCTCCAGGAAGGGCTGACACTGACAAAAAACTGGTGTCAGAGCCATGGACTAAAACTAAATGCCAAGAAATGCATAATAGTATGCTTTGGGAAGTCGTCCACCCCTGGTAATTCTCATATTGACAACACACTGCTTACAGCTGACCAAGTAGTCAGGGACTTAGGGACACACACAGATAGTAATCTAGCCTTTGACCATCAGATGTCTACATTAGTGAGGAAATCATTCAATGTTGCACAGCTTATAAACACAGGTATGGCATTTAAGTACAAGGAAGTAATTGTTGCACTACTAAAAATTCAGGATGTAAGTAAAATGTCCGATGCAGACTGCCTGAAAGCCCTATCCTTGTATTCTGTGTTCTACAGTCTTTTGAGGGGGGATCTAGGTTTGGCACACAGGGCATTGTCAGACCCCACTCTAATGGACCTCCTGCAAATCCACAAAACAGCACCAGAATTACCCATTCTAAAGACTTAAACTTTGCCTGTGATCTAAATAGGACCTGCTGGAGAGACAGATATGTATCCCAGAGACTATACTGTCTCTGGAACAGGCTCCCCATCCATGTGAAGCAGAGTTCCTCCCAAACCCAATTCAAGTGTAACTTGGACAGTTGGATATGCTTTAGCAAAACATATAGACCAATTTTCTGATCATTCTTTTAAATTTATTATTTTAGACCAGGTGAGCAAAAATACAAGAGGTGGTCCGGACGCTCTTAAACTGGATGAATTAGAACTTACATGGCAAATCAGGCTGAATGCTTATAACCAGCCTGGTTTAAATGAAGGCTGTGTTTTAAGTAGTATTTTAAAACTTAAAAGTTTAACACGTTAAGTTTAATTTAATATGTATTAAATTATTAATATATTCAAAATAAGTGTTTTTGTGTTTAATAGGATTAGTTTTAGGGTTGCCCATTTAAATTTTAACTAGATTGTTTATATATATAGTTAGGGGGTGGTGCCTTTGTGCTTTATTGAGGTATTTCTTTGTTGATTGGATAATTAATTGCATTTTTTATGTATTTAAATGTGTCTGAAACACTCTGTATTGTCTGATGAAGTTTGTGGATTAACATAAACGAAAAGCGCTTAACCTTATTTGTGTACCTTCTTTCACTCTACCCAGTTATTCTGTGTTCAAAGTTGGATAGAGAACAGGAAATTAATTCCTGGTTTGGCACCTATATCTCTAATGGACACAGGCAGTCTGTAAATGTTTCATCTCCCAGGGCCCTGCTTGTAAATATTTCATTTCTCAAGCCCCTTCTTACACTTATTAAGGTGATGATGCATGGCTAGGATTAAAAAGGCTCTTGTGGTCTTTAGCCTAGTAAACACCCATGACCTAATTATTAACGTCCATTATTTTTTGCTCATATTGTGATATCATTCTTGGAGAAGGTAGTATGCTGATCTGTGCTAATCCTATACCTGTCTTGGACACAGTCTGGAGAGTTCCATCATGTCTCTCTTCATATAATCCAGGAAGGTATGTCTCAAGTCATTGACACTCACATATACTATCTCAGATTCCTATATGTATCTGTTATTGAAAGTCTTTTTTTGAAATATAGCCTGGAAAAGCTTGAGCATGCAAACAGTATACATTTCAACACCATGTATATACAAAATGCATAAACACAATAGATAAGTTGAAGTGTTTTTTTACATGATCCTTTTCCTTTTCAGACATTAAACATATCTAAGATAATTTGTGCAGACTTAAAGCCTAATTCAGAACTTTTCGTAGCTGCTCTCTTTTCAAAAAGGATTAATTAAACATTTTAATCTGAACAACTGAAAATGATTCAGTCCTAAGATTCAATGCTAAGAAGTTAAATACTCTGTTGTGTTTCTACATTCAGTTTCCACATTTGATCCAATAGTTACTGGATGAAAAACAATACCTTTACTGGAGTTTCACTGATGTTAAATGAAAACTCTCATAATTTTAGTCTGATAGCTTTTCTTTAAGAACAAACCCATTAAAGCTATTGAGTTTTCTTATTTAAATAAAAAATATCGTGCCCCACCCCTAATATTTTCTTCAGATTCCAGTGTTGACATTTTGGCACATGTTTCTACTGTTATATCATAATACAAGCATGGGTTCATCTTTTCTTGTATTTCTACCATATCATCCTTGCAATCAGTCTTTCTCCTCCCACTGTAGCTCATACCTTCCCTTTTTTATATTTGCTTGGACAAAATGAGGTCCTCAACTCAGAAAGAGGACCTTTTGTTTTCCTTGCTCCTCTACTTACAGATGAGGGGTGCCAGATCATGGAATGACACCAAGCACTTGATGAGCTGTCTATGTCTCTGCTCAAAGGTCCACCCAGATTCCCTAGTTTCTTGATCTTTCATAGACAGTAAGTCAAACTACCTTGTGAAAAAAAAACTCCTTCTGTCACTTGTATTTCAAAGCTTATCCTTTTGGTCATTGCTCAAAGCTCATGACTAAAGGCATGGATGGGGATGCAGACTGACCACTAAACTGATAACATTGTCCAATGACTCAGCCCTTTGATAGCATTGCCTAATGACTCAGCCCTTGCTTCACCACCTCAATATGGAACAAGGCCTGCAGTACCTAGCAACTGTACCAATACACTGGTCAGTCCCCTGATCCTGCCTACCTTCATTCTTGATCAAGATCCCAAAATATTTAAACTCCTGCATCTGAGTTGGCCCACCACACTAAGTGGCTTGGTAAATTCATTTATAATGTTTTGCTTTTCTAGATATTTGCCATATTTGCAAATATTTACTCATCATGAACTTGATTTAAGTGATCTGTAATATTCACAGATGTTACAGTGTACATGATACAGTCACTTTCTCTATGTGATTATGTTAAATCTAACACCCTGAACTCTCCTTGATGATTCCTAAGTTGGGTATGTCCTCCATCAGTCACTTCAATTTTCTGCAAAAACTCTCATAAGAGGATGGTCATATTCAGTTCCAATACAGACCATGATGCAGTGTGTCAGCTGCATAACTGCTCCTGACCCTAGAGCCTATCAGTTCTTTTTTGTTGCTTGCACAATTGGGTTAAGCCTTGCTGCCACAATTAAAGTTCTTTACTCACCTGCCTGAACACAGTGTAACATTGTCCAAATGGTAATCAAACTGGCAAGACCTGCACTGACGCTGACTATATATTGTCTTGGGGAACACCATGACAATTTACACATGTATAAGAAGTTCACACTGACTACTCAAATGTAAAGAAGAGATAAATGTTGGCCTAGTTTACAACAAAAAGTATGGTTGCCTTTTAGCGTTTTTAATGTGGGACCTAGTGGATGAGTTCTACCCATGGATTAGACATACTGTGGAATATCATCACAATGACAAACACTTGAAAACTGGTCAAGACCTAACTGTCCTAGAGGTAAGTTTCTTTTCACTGCCTCCGTGGTCACTGCAGGTGATGAACTTATCCTTAGTTAGTGACAGCCTAAGTCTCAGCACATCCTTCTCCCTTTTAGAAGATGAGGGGATTGGGGAGGCATACAGCCTTCTTCCACCCTTTGGGTGTATCCTGGAGTTCTCGTACCACCCTGTTTCATAATCAGCCTTATGCCAAGGTCAACCGACATGCTCCCAGACACAGTTCCTTGAGTAATTTAGTCTTGAGTCACTGATATTTATGGCTGTAGACACTGGACACTCTCCTATAGCTCAACTCTAAAAACATCGTGCTAGCTCTTTAGGCACATATGAGTCAGCAGGTACCAAATGAGAAGATTATGTCATTTCATTCAGTACTAAGGGTCATATATAATGACATAGATTGTCATTTCATTCTGTACGAAGGCTCATATATAATGGCATAGATTGTCATTTCATTCAGTACTAAGGCTCATATATCATGACATATATTGTCATTTCATTCAGTACTAAGGCTCATATATCATGGCATAGATTGTCATTTCATTCAGTACTAAGGCTCATATATCATGACATAGATTGCCATTTCATTCAGTACTAAGGCTCATATATCATGACATAGATTGTCATTTCATTCAGTACTAAGGCTCATATATCATGACATAGATTCATTTCAATCAGTACTAAGGCTCATCTCATATATCATGACATAGATTGTCATTTCATTCTGTACTAAGCCTCATCTCATATATCATGACATAGATCGCCATTTCATTTAGTACTAAGAGTCACAAATCATGGCATAGATTGTCATTTAATTCAGTACTAAGGCTCACATATCATGACATAGATTGTCATTTCATTCAGTACTAAGGCTCATATATCATGGCATAGATTGTCATTTCATTCAGTACTAAGGCTGATATATCATGACATATATTATCATTTCATTGAATACTAAGGCTCATATATAATGGCATAGATTGTCATTTCATTCAGTACTAAGGGTCATATATCATGACATATATTGTCATTTCATTCAGTACTAAGGCTCATATATCATGGCATAGATTGTCATTTCATTTCATTCAATACTAAGGCTCATATATCATGGCATAGATTGTCATTTCATTCAGTACTAAGGCTCATATATCATGACATAGATTGTCATTTCATTCAGTACTAAGGCTCATATATCATGACATAGATTCATTTCATTCAGTACTAAGGCTCATCTCATATATCATGACATAGATTGTCATTTCATTCTTTACTAAGCCTCATCTCATATATCATGACATAGATCACCATTTCATTTAGTACTAAGAGTCACAAATCATGGCATAGATTGTCATTTCATTCAGTGCTAAGGCTCATATATCAAGACATAGATTGTGATTTCATTCAGTACTAAGGCTCATATATCATGACATAGATTGTCATTTCATTCAGTACTAAGGCTCATATATCATGGCATAGATTGTCATTTCATTCAGGACTAAGGCTCATAAATCATCATATATCAATGACATAGATTGTCATTTCATTCAGTACTAAGGCTCATATATCATGGCATAGATTGTCATTTCATTCAGTACTAAGGCTCATATATCATGACATAGATTGTCATTTCATTCAGTACTAAGGCTCATATATCATGGCATAGATATTTAGGAGATGTTTTACAGTTGACGTCTTGGTGGGTTTGGGATTGTTCCATTACAGAATTTTATCTAAAGTCCATGCCAGATATGAAGCAGGCTTTTTCCCAGTGGATGCCATCCTTGGTCAGCATGTGATTGAATGCCAGTTCCTGATCTCCCAATGCTTGGTGCTAGTAAGTCAATTGACCACCTTCTTATGATAATGCATGCAAACTGACTCCTGAAGGAACTGTAGGACATGGTACTGCCTTGTAAATGGTTTCTGTAATGAAAAATGATCCCAGGATCATGTTCCTTAACTGGTCAAGGAAAACAAAGAAAATAGAGCTCATGATAGACCTCTCCAATTGATGGTCCTCCTATGGACAGGCTGTCAGGTTTGAAGAACAGTTTGAACTGACTCAGACGCCTTGTACCTTGGCCCAGAAATGCTTCACTGAGCTAGTTAGGGAAAAGTCCAAGGAGTTATCAGTCATCCATCCTCCAGAGTAAATAATTTTATAATGGCATCAATGTAATCTGGTAGCACGTGTCTCTGCCTTGTCAGACCAATTCCTTTACAATCCATTAATTAATGGTAGAGCAATGTACTAAGCATTGCAGTACTGAATCGTCTGTGACCTCTGATCCAGTGGTGCAGTGTAGTTCCCAGAGACCTTCATATTTCCCCCTTGCAGTACATTGCAAGGATTTTAGGGTTTTAGATGTGCAAGTTAGTATACTCCTATTCCATACAGTGGCTTACGGATCTCATTTATTAGCTTCATCTGCCTCACTTTCAGTCCTGTTCGCTTAGGGAGGCTCTGGAAAAACTGTGCATCTTTGAGGGTAGGCTGATGTAGGACCTTTGTGAGACACTGTCTATGCCTTCTACAGAATGTTACCAAGTTTCATTCCTATGTCTTTTACTCAGTTGTTTAAATAGTGGCAATGGTCTGTCAAAACCTGCTAGCTTTATTATATGTCTGCGCAGTATGACACAGATAACATTGTCATCCCTGAAGGAAGAACTCCATTTTTGTGGGAGATACTCTTCAGGAAGCCTTATTAGGCCCCAGTGGAAACATATCATTTATGACTCTGGTTCTGCTTCTTTCTATTAATTTGTCTTCTCAGCCAAACTAACCCAAAATAAGCATCATGGTCCCCTCTACTGACTGCTGTACTGATATGTTTCTGGAACTGCATATGAGGTAACAGTTTTCTAAGATTTTCCTGACTTGAAGATTTACCAAACATGATCGCAGGATCACAGATGTAGCTTCTCTCAGCTGCATTCATGACCTCACCAGTCCACTCCCATAAAAAAATAAACAAAACAAAAAAAAAAAACTTCATTGCAGAATATGAGTATTGCTCTTTAAATATGCTAATAATTAGCTATTAAGAATTGCTTGTCATGTGGTATGTGTTGGTTCCAGAAAGTCAGTCTAAGTTTATTCATGGAAGCCTAAAGGTCACCCAGAGTGCCTGTTTATTTGCTGAGCGTTTTGCAAACATACATTTGTTGTATTGATGACAAAGTGGAGAAATATATATAAAGGAGCAAATACATATATCTGAAAAGTGAGGAAATATATTTATTCTCAAGAACTTTTAGGTTGAGAAGTATAGCAATACAATTGTTATTGCAATAATGCTCTAGCTGCAATCTTCATGAATTATTCTAATGCAAAGCAAGTTTACTGTAAACCCTGACGCTCTATATTTATTAATTTTATTCCTAATTGTGAGCAGAATAGCCAAGAAGGCTTTAAAGCATGTGTACATGTTGTACAGGAAGAAGCTTTAGAAGTATGTAACACTTTTACTTTTCTAGCAAATAGTTTCAAAAGAAAGAAAAAGCCCAGTTGTTGAGTGCAGGAAAAAACACACAAGTCAAGTAAATCCAAAAACAAACGTGAATTCCTGACACTGCTGGGTTTGGGATTGTTCCATTACAGAATTTTATCTAGTGAGACCAAAGCGTGTTGGATTTTATATTGCTTTTTGCTCCTTTCGTGTGGTTCAGCAGTGTCAGGAATTCACGTTTGTTTTTGGATTTACTTTTACTTTCCTGAAAAGTAGAAAGATGGAATATAGGCAAGTAGAAAGAAATTAAGTGTAGGAATGACATGCTACACATTTGCATTTTGTTCCTTGTGAGGACAAAGCATCATATAGAGATGACATATGTTTATATTACTGAGCTTTAGCACTGATCAGAACACTGAGAATTTGATAAGATGTGTGATTTCCTTAGTCATATGTAGAGTAGTTTATGTGATAACAAATAGTTAAACAACTGTTAACATAAGCAGACTTGACACTATATAAATTGCAGAAATATGTAGACCAGCTGAACTTACTAGTATATAGCAAAAATAATTGAAATGGAAATGTATAAGATAACATTTAGGTGAAATAAAAATGCAAAAATAAGAGTGAATGAGAATGCATTTTAATAGTAATGGGGCAGAAAGAAAATAAGCCCTGGGGTACATCGAAAATGTGGGCAACCGAAATTCAACCCCTGTGTACCAGGTGTGGCTAAGCATGAGTGCAACCTTTTATTGCTTTCAATCATGTCAATAGAAACCTGGGTAGAAAGAACGTGTAAAAAATGCAAGTGTGTTTAAAGAATGTTAGCCATTGTTATTGTGGCAATCAGTGGGCATAAGAATTAAAAAATAATAATAATCCCAGATGGAGAGCTAGCTCATCAAAGGATCCACACACTTTGTTAGACTCGGCATGCACATCTAGAGGTGTCTGCCGACTATCAGTTTACCGATTGCATATCTTTGGATGTGGTAGGAAACCAGTGGGCACGCAGAACCCTCTCAGAAGACACACCTGTCAGGAATCACACTGAGAGATCCTTCCCTTAATGTTATAAGCAGCTAATTCACAATGTAAAAGCAAAACATGAGTATATACAGCAGCAGCAGCCCAGCGCATAGTTACAAAGGCAGCCCCGGGTAATGTGTGCAGTCATAGCAAAGATATCTGCATAAATAGTTTCCCTGGGGACTATCATATGCAAATAATATCTGATGCTCTGCCAGATATATGTTCTCCTCGGAAATTACCGATACCTCTTAGAAGTAGAATGGAACATTTGTTGACTGTTTCGATGTAATTAAGAAGCAATTAGAAGCAGCAAGAGAAGTAAATACAGTTATTGTTGTGAACTAAGAACATAATTTCATTTAAATTGATCATTATGATCTCAAAGTGTTTAAACAAAAGTACTGCCCATTGCTTACAGCTGGCAGAGTTTTTATGCATTTCCAACCTTTTCTGCATAGTGAAAACTACCCCTTGAAAACCTGACTTGCTCCAAGAGTAGCAAAGCTAGGAGGCTGAAAGACTACAGGTACATGGGGGTACTCTTTACCCTAAAAATGGGCACTGCAATCCTGGTTCTGGCATAACTTCTTCTTTCAGTATGACCGTTTACTGTTTTTTGCTTTCCCTGTCATATATTGATATAGAAAACTACCCCTTGAAAACTTGATTTCTCCAAGAGGGGTAAAGCTAGGAGGCTGAAACTCTACAGGTACATGAGGTACCCTAGAAATGGGCACTGCAATCCTGGTTCCGGCGTAACTTCTTTCAGTACGACCGTTTACTGTTTTTAGATTTCCCTGTGCATATATTGACAGAGAAAACTATCTCTTGAAAACTTGATTTTCTCCAAGAGGTGTAAAGCTAGGAGGCTGATGCTCTACAGGTACACAGGCTACTCTGCACCCTGCAAAATAACTTTGGAATACTGGCTGTGGCATAATGTCTTCTTTCATTGGTTCATAGGTAGGTACTAGGCTATCTCCCCAAAGGCATTTATAAGTCTAGCCGGAATGTGTTGGCTTTCTCCATCCCCTTAGATTAGTTCCCTGAGCCTCTGTCCAGCAGAGCCACTGAAGTGATCTCCAGGGTAAACTTCCGGTTTCCCATCCACTCGTCAAAGTTTCTCTTGAAGAGTGTTAGTGAGGAGCTCTGCCTAATGCAGATTGGAATCTTGTTCCAGAGCATGGGAAGTCTCTGGGACAGGAATCTATCCCTCCAGCACGTCCTATTTATTGTTGTGGTGAGGTTTAGATCCCTAGAGCATGTGGCTCAAGGGGATATGGGTTTCTTTAGGTGGAACATACCCATCAATTCGGAGTTAGACATGGCCTTGTATGTCAGGCAGAGATCACCTCTGAGTAAGCGGTATGCAACCGAGTACAGCTGGAGTTTTTTTAAGTCAAGCTGCATAGGGCATCTGTTTGAGGCCAGTGATCCTCTTGGTGAGGTACTTCTGTGGTCTTGTCAGCTGTTGCAGGTGTCTTGTAAGGTACATCCCAAATGGGGCGTTGTCCTCTATGATGGGTCTGATGAGCGATGTGTAGAGGGGCACAATGACCTCTTTTGATCTGGATGCAAACCCTTTTGTGATTAGGTGGGCCAAATAGAAGGATTTTCTAACCACTTTGGCAATATGATTATCAAAGGAGAAATTACTATCTACTTTGGTCTCCAGATCCCTTATTTCGTCTTCCGTATTTAGGGGGCTACCACCTATGTGGTAATTTGTGGGATGACTATGCACTTTTTGGCATTTAGCTTGAGACCATGGTTTTGATAACAGGTATCTGTCTCAGTGAGACCCTTTTGGAGGATGTCTGTGTCAGCCGGAGAGTCAGTTATAGCCCCTTCTTTGCAGTCGTCTGCAGACTTGGTCAGCCATAGTTCACCTGTGCTTGCCTGTACCTCTGAGAAGTACATGCCGAACAGGAGGGATCCTAGGACTGAGCACTGGGGAACATCACTTGTAATTGGTTTAGAGTCAGACCTAGCTCCTGCAACTCTTACCATGTGGGTTCTGTCCATGAACCAGTTGGCAACCCATCTCGTGACATAGGGGTTTATGTTCAGGCTGGTAAGCTTGCCTATAATACTAGAATTTGGAATGGTGTCGAAGGCCTTTGCGAGGTCTAGGTAGGCTGTGTGGACCACCTTTCCCTCGTCTATCACCTTGGTAACTGTCTCAAAGAAGTTCACCAGGTTTAGGAGGCATGATCTCCCCTTAACAAAGCTGAACTGGGTAGGGTCCAGTGTTTGGAGGTTCCCAATGTCTCTGTTAATGAGATCCATGATGATGCGCTCCATAGCCTTGCAGACCAAGCTAATCAGGCTTATAGGGTGATAGTTCCTGGGGTCTGTTGTGGCTCCACCTTTGTGGAGCAGAATAACTGTTGCTGTGCACCACTCTATGGGCATGTAGCCTGTGGAAAGGCTGAGTCTGAACAGTGTGTTTAGGTGAAGGGTTAGTTCATGTTTGAGCTCATGTAGGATGCAGCCTGGGACATCATCCGGTCCCACTGATGCTGTGTTTTTGGCTTTGGCGAGGGCTGTTTTAACCTGAGTGTCTGTGATTTCAGGGGCACTACATTCTTCTGGTATGGTTATGGGCCCTTTTGGGGGTGAGAGGGGGGTGAAGTTTGCACTGAACCTGTCTGCCAGGATAGTGGCGATATCAGTCGGTTCACTGTATTTTGTGCCATTCTTCACTAACTCCAAGCAGATCTGGGAATTGCCACTTAGATTCTTGACATAGCTAAAGAATGCCTTGTGATTATCTTTGTAGTCCTTGGCAATTTTTCTTTTGAAGCTTGCCTTGGATGATTTTATGAGGGATCGTAGTTTCTTGCTGATACTGATCAGGGATGTCTTCCCCTCTTGTGATTTTATTCTTTTTTGTACTAGTTTCCTCCTTCTATTGTATAACTTGTTTATAGCAGGGGTCCACCAGACTGGTTTCCTTTTCTTGGAGGAGTGGATCTTAGTTTTGCTTGGGATAGCACAATCCATGCATTCTTGTAGGTGCCCATAGAGTGCATTAGTAAAGGATTTTGCAGCTTGGGCAGCATTATCCTTTAGTATGGGGGATTTGAAACTTTTCACCTCAGTCTTTAGTAATGTGAAGTTTGCTTTTGAAAAATTTTTCACAGTGGTTTCTTTGACCAGGGGTGGGGGCGGAATGTGGATATCCAGAGTGATTAGTTTATGGTCAGATTTAACCAGTGAGGGGTTGACCTTCGGTGTGGAACACTAGTCGTCCATGTTGGTGATGACCAGGTCCAATATGTTGTCACCTCTGGTGGGGGTGTTGACCAGTTGATCCAGGGCATTTGAGTTTATAAATTCTAGGAACTGTTGGGCAAGGATGTTAGTACTTGAGCAGTTCTCCCAGTTAATGTTTGGGTAATTGAAATCACCCAATATCAGGGTGTTTGGTAGGACCTTTTTGTTTCCCAGTGTTTCCAGAAATGCAGAATGGGGGTCCTGGGACATGGTGGGTGATCTGCAGCAAGTTACAATTTGAATTGCAGTTTTGCCCATTGTTAGTTGCACGTGGATGATCTCTGAAACATTGTGCTGTGCCACTAACCTGGAGGTGTGAGTATCCCTGATGAATATGGATACGCCCCCATCTTTTGTATTTCGGTCCGGGTTTTATGGCCGAAATGTATGGTATGAGTTGTAGCCTGGTAGTGCTGGGGTAATCTCTGGAGCCTTAAACCAGGTTTCTGTAACTGCACATATATCGATTTTCTCCATACTGAGAAGTGACTCAAGTGCATGCATTTTGAGGTTTAGACTTCTGGCGTTGAGTAGCATTACCCTCAGATTTTTGTTACTTGTGCTATTTACGGCGGTGGATTTGTCTTTTGAGCCTTGCCTAAAAAAGGCACTATGGGGTTGGCAAGAGCCTTGGCCTGTATTCAAAAGCCTAAGGGTGACAGGTGCAAGCCGTCTCTAGCAAAGCAGTGTGACTTGTCGAACATTTCATCCCAGGCTGACAGACACTGGATCTCCTTTGAATAACACCAGAAGCTTAGCCAATTGTTGAAATTGATAATTTTTTTCTTTATACCATGGTATCATTCTTGGTGAGGAAAGGATGCTACTCAGGGTCAGGGTCATACTGGCCTGGGCTACGTGATCAGAGAGCTCTTCTATCTCTCTGTTCATGTAGTCCAGGGAGATATGGCTCAGGTCATTCACACCAACATGAACAATGACAGTCATATTTGTACTTGTTCTGGAGTGACCCGAGTGCTTGTGTTATGTGGCGGATTCTGGCTCCCGACAGGCAGCTAACAGTAACCTTCCCCTTGTTCAGCCTAGTGAGTGGGATGTCAGTATGCCTGACTATAGAGTCGCCTATTACTAGTGTGTTAGGTATGTTATTTTGCCTTAAGGGCTGTGATTGCATGGCACACTGGTTTTGTGAAGTATGTGTTTCATGGTTTGTGTTGGGGGGGGTGGAGGTTGCTTAGATGTCTGCTTTGGAGGTCTTTGTTGCTTTTGCAGATTTTTATTTAGAGCCTCTGAGTATGTTTTAGTGTATTTATTTGTGTTTTTTGCCAGTGCTGATTTCATAGGTCTATGTGAGACTGGTGGTGTGATGCAAGTAATTCCCTTCTCCTCTTGACTGTCTGGTCCAGTCTTGGGATGAGAGAGCTTAGCCTTCAACTTGGCTGTATAATTGCATCTCTCACATGCATTACTGTTTGGTGGTAGGAGGAGAGGGTTGTCTGTGTACATGAGGCAGTTGTAACATTGTCTCAAAATGCCCAGATTCACCAGTTGGACCAGAGAGTACACCTGAAACTGCCCTTTGAATATGCCTGGATAGATACAGTGAGCTCTTTTACTGATTGGCTGGTAAGGTCGAATAGCGAGCCTTGTTCTTCTCTACAGTATAGGGGGGGGGTCTAGTGCTAAGGTTTATTAGTGCTTGCTATGAGTTTTGAGCAAGTGCCGGGCTGAGAAGTGAATGGTTTGAGTGCGTAAGTTGAAAGTTTGTCTCGTTCCAAGGGAAAAATTGAAGAGTAAACTTTGTAGTGCCGGAAATAGTTATACCCTAGCTAACCGGCGCTGCCCGGCGTGCAAAACCGCACTAATGCGGGTTTTATAGCAGAGAAATGAAAGATATAGAAATTAGCCCAAAATGGCAAATAAACTACTAATTTCTCGGCTGAAACCACTCCTCCAGGGACAGATAGGCTGCTCATAACTCCCCTTTCTCACAGATGAACAGAGAAACTTCCTTCTAGCCAATATATACTAGTTAGAAAGGTAGGAAAACAAGTATATTTTTTGTTTTTCTCAGAAAATAAAGCAGATACAATCAAAAAACACTTTAAATGCACAGAAATGGCTATCAAACTTGTGTGTGTAGCCTACAACAGTTAAACAGATAATTTAAACACAAAAATTACTGTTAAAGTGCAGACAGTAAAATAAGTACAATATGTAGCTGAAACAAGCTTTTTAAATCCCAGAAACTTTAAAAAAAAAAAATTGGCGTTTTAGGCGGAATTAGCTAAAGGCAGCAAGAAAATGCAGAAAAATGATACTTAATCACTACAAAGTCTCTCTGCTGCTGTAGAACTCTGCAGGACACCAGGCAAGAGCTTGTTGAGCTGTATATAAGCACAAAAACCTTGCAAATGCAGGTTTTATAGCAGGGAAATAAAATAGATAGAAATCAGCACAACATGGCCAACAAACTACTAACTTCTGGGCTAAAACCACTCCTCTATGGACCCTCAGGCCATTCAAAGCTCCCCTCTCCCACAGGTGAGCAGAGAAACTTCCCTCTATGCAAGCAAGGCATGGGTAAACACAGAAACCTGCAACACAGCCCTGAATTCAGCACCAACCTGAAAACTGGACTACACTAGCCCAGAAAGGCAGGAAAATAAGTATATATTTTTGCTTTTTTGTTTTCTTTTTCACAAAATAAGGCAGATGCAATTAAAAAAACACTTCAAATGTACAGAAATGGCCGCCACACTTGAGTGTGTAGTCTGCAACAGTTAAACAGGTAACCTATGCATTTCCAGTCTTTTGTGCATAGAGAAAACTACTGCTTGAAGACTTGATTTTCTCCAAGAGGGGTAAAGCTAGGATGCTGATAGTGTACAGGTATACAGGGTACACTGCACCCTACAAAAGAGCCATGCAAACTATCTCTGACATAACTTCTTTCAGTATGACCATTTACTGTTTTTAACTTTCCCTATGTATTTCCAGTCTTTTCTGCATAGAGAAAACTACCCCTTGAAAACCTGCCTTTCTCCAACAGGGGTAAAGCTTGGAGGCTGAACCTCTACATGTACAGGGGGTACTCTGCACCCTAGAAAATAGCACTGCAATCCTGGCTCTGGTATAACTTCTTCTTTCAGTACGACAGTTTACTGTTTTGGGCTTTCCCTGTGCATATATTGATAGAGAAAACTCTCTTGAAAACTTGATTTTCTCCAAGAGGGGTAAAGCTAGGAAGCTGAAAGTGTGGATTAGTGTAGATTAAATAGTGTTCTTTGAGCTAGTGACTGAGTTGTTTTTCTATGTTTTGGTTTTTGATTTTTTTTCTGTTGGAGGATATTTGAAAGGTGTTGTAAACATAATTGATTGCTTCTGTTAAGGATAGGACAAAAGAAGAACATGAGCTGAGTACAATGCAACTATCAGATGGACTGCATCAGCATAAATTCATGTTAAATAAAATATAAAATAACAGCAATAATTTAAAATGCATGTGTTATATTCTAATGTGAGAAAGACTGAAGCCTGATAAGGAAAAAGGTTGAAAAGTTGTGTGAATGCTAAAGCCAGAATAATAGCAATAATTACTGAGTATTTAGGAATTATGTAGTGTCTTGCAACAAGCGTCTCTGTGTGTAACCATTATGTCTCTAACAAAGCTATTAGAGTCATAACCTGGGAATGAGGCTACAGACAAGAAAATATTATTGCAGTTCACAAGAAACTAGTTACAGATGCATACTAACTTTAAAATATTAATGCGAATAAGCCAGCTGTGATTCTATGCCTCATATCTAGATGACAATCAAGGTATAGAAAATTTGAAAATATGTGAGAACAAGCCAGTTGTTTACAGGTTGAGAGCATTCAAAGATGCTCTCTCACTCTCTACACACACACACACACACACACACACACACATATATATATATATATATAGCTATATATATATATATATATATAGATATTAAAACCAAAAAACTATCACAAGGTAAACCAAACAGATTGCTGAGAAACTTCTGACTTAGAAGAACCCTGTTGAACTGACTGGAAGAAAATACCCTACATGAAGCAGTAACTTTGATTTAAGTGCTTTCGTTGACTAACTTTATTCAGTAGTACACTGAACTTCAGAAATCTGCATTACAATGAGATAGTACTGTTTAAATAACAGAAAATGGATAAACACAAATGATGTATGGCATGGGCTGTCCTTGCTATCTGTACCATTTCAGAATACATTTAATATTTAGATTTCCGTATAGCCCTGGGAGTATGTCAGCATTCAGATCAATTTGCCATTTTAGTTCTCTTACTTTGAGAATTGGGTTTGTCTCCTCGGTGAAGGTGGACACTGGCTCTAACACTAGAAATTTAAAACTGACAGAAAGGTTGTAAGACAAAAACCTTGTACGGTAAGAAGTAATGACTGAGTCTGGATCCTCCTGTATTGAGCTGTGACCATCTATTAAAGAATTAAAATAAGAGACAGTGATATTGGTCAGTCACTGGGGAAATTAAAAATAAAATTACAACATGTAAGTGGATTGCCCATTGTATTATATAAGATTAAGTTCATGGTTTGATAAAAGTGAAGTTTCAAAAAAAAAAAAAAAAAAAGAATTACTCCCAAGTTCCACACTCTGAACATGAACTAGAGCTTATTCTCATAACAAAGGATATCTGTAGATAAGACAGGAAGAGATGAACTTCTAAGTGAAGTGCGAATCATCCTTACCACAGCAGTGGAAACGTTAAACTTAGCTGATTACTGACCATCCAATCATGAATAAGTATTGTGCATGTCAACAAAGTAACAATGGTATTGCAACCCTCTTGAATGCACAATGCTCCCAAAGGCAACATTTTTTATGTTGAATCAAAGGGTTCCCAGGATGGAACCCTGTGGTATGACACACTCAGGAGGGTGGAAGGATTTGTTTATTTTACATTTGTTTATCAGGAAAGTCCGACTGGACACAGGTCCATTTTCAGCGGAGGCCCGGGGAGAAAAGCTCCACATTACAATACATTACATGAGAGTAATGATGAATTAGTCCATGATATTACTTTATGGTACATCCAAAGGGTCAGTAAGAACCAGTCTAGCATAATATCAGTAACTCCCAGGGCCTTAACCAGCTCATTGAGCACCTTAGTCAGTCCCCAGACTGGTACCCCCCAAAAAAGAGGCCCGAAAAAAAGGTCTTCCCTGACACTGAGGACCAAATAATGGTCCAAGTTACAATTACAAAAACACTAAGCTACTAAATACATTCATTTAAGAAGCCACAATATCCTCCTCTGCTTCTTAAATGAATTCTGTGTACATCACTCATGCACCATCGACAACTGACAGTCCTACCTAGTAACATCTTGCACCCAGGCAGTCGCCCATTTTATATCACCCTAGTTAAGGTTCTAGTGATATCACAGCTGTTTTTCAAATGATTAAGAATAATGAAGTGACCCACTTATCAAATGCTGAAAAGAGAGAGAAAGGAGAACCAGAACAGAGTAACAATGTTAATCCCTCTTTATAAGGAAGTCATTAAAGGCTCTGGTTAGAGTTGTCTCAGTATATGTCTAGCTCTAAAGGCAGACTGGAAAAGGTCATTCATATGATTATCTCTCAAGTAAGACTCCTGCTGAAGGTACACAATATTCTCCAAAATCTTACTTATAAATGGAAGATTAGAGATAGGCTGATAATTATCCAGACTGACTGAATCTACCTAGACTTTTTATGGAGGAGTAGCCAAAGCTCTCTTCATTTGTGTAGGAAATATTCCTTTCTGAAATGTGGTGGCAGTAATTAGTACAAGTCTGTGCTGAGAACCTTTAGACATGTTAAAACAAGTATGTGCAGGGTATACACACTGGAAAGTGTGGAATTTAGCTCATCATAGTCAGGAAAGGCAGACTCACACTGACCGAAAGGCAGACCCACACTGACCAAAAGGCAGACTCACAATGACCAAAAGGAGTACTCAGTTCCTGGGGAGCACTGACTAGTAAAGAGTTGGACCAAGGAACACATGATGGTAAGCTTGGTGAGAAGTATGAGGAAGCCAACAAAAACTTGTCAGAAAATAAAGCTTTCTACATGGAGAGGCAATCTAGAATGTGCAGCTTCTCCTTCAAAGGGAAATGAATACACAGTTTGTCACACCAGAGGTCTCTTGGGACATATACTTAAAACGTCCCATAGAAGATCTCAGACTGTTCTAAAAATTGGGGGTCCAGAGCAAGCTTGACCTCTATTAGTACAGAGCTGTGTCACATCCATGCCACCCTTAATATCCTCCTCCTAAGCTTTTGGAGTTCAGAGTCAAATTATGGTTCTCATGGAGCTAAGTGGACAGGATGTACACAGCTTGAGGCTGCACCATGAAGCAAGGAGAGGAGAGGCTATTTATAGGCCTTCATGAGCCCATCAAGACCAGTAGCAGCTAAATGTGGCACTGTAGACAGAGATGATCAAACAGCACAGAACTGAGAAGCTCAGTGGTAAATGAGCTCCCTGCACTGCATATAACTATTATCTGGTGGGTCAATCCAGGGACAGTCAAATAAAAAGTGAATGGTTACATAGTTAGTTTACATAATATGCTTCACTTCCAGATTATGCATTGCCATATCAAGTTTGAAGACCAGGTCTTTATATGACCAGGTCTAAGGGTCCCAGCAGTAAGCATTTGAAAAAACCTGAATTCTTTCATAGAAAGGAGCTGTTATGACAGCTATAAATTCCTCATCAGCTCTGATATTAAATCCATCACCACTGGTCACTGAGGGAATACAAGGACAAAGGAGAAAAGGAAGTCCACAAAGCCTAGCAAGAATGTCCTCAGACTACCTGGTGGATTGCAGAGTGGCACTCATCAGATGCTCCTGTGCCCATGAAATATTCAAAGGCTGTGGAACATCTAATTTTGATCTGCTTCAACTCATAACCCATTCATAGTGTCCCTGCTGATTCCAACTCTTATTGCATAGTTGAAGGGAGAAAGAAGATCTCATTCTTATCACCTAGTGACCTAGAAGGGCATGATTTGATTTTCAGGATCTAAGATGACTGGCAAGTAGCTGTTTGATTCATTAGTCAAATTCTGTGAAGCCCCAAAAAGTTTCCCTGATCCAGCAAATGGGTCTCAACAGTACAGAACTGATAACCCTGAGGGTAGGCAACATCTGAACTAGTTATTAAGTAAAGGAGAACATGTGAAAAGACTCTGCACTTGGGCTGCAGTGGCTTATTCCCCACATAAAATAGTTTTGACTTTTAAGTGCACTTTCTGGATTAGGTTTAGATTATCACCCCTCAGTGAAATAAGAGTCAGTGACACATGCTATAACCCCCTGGCAATACAGAAAGCTCCCCTGTTCCAAGACAAAGATGTTCCCATTTGCTGCAGTGTCAACAGGCTGCACTTAAGGGTATAGATCCTGATGTAGGCCCATTGATCCCACTGGATTTGCTAGCTGTGGTGTCTGAGGTTAGTGAGGTTACCTGTCAGTTCTCAGCTTGAACAGCATAGTACCCTGTAACCCCGGTTAGTTTGCTTGCAGATAATCTTGGTCTATCAATCAGTGAATCAAACCTAGCATTACAGGATGAAGCTCATTAGCAGCCCGTAACCTTAACCCACTGAGTAGAGATGTAGCTGTGCTGGTGGATGTCCTGGGCACTAGCACTCACCCTTATAGTTTATGAAAAAAAAGACCCCACAGAGTTGCAGTTTTAAGGATATCCCCACCCCAAAATATAGCTCTCTGGTACAGTTTCCCTGTTTATCTGACTATTGCAAAAAAAAAAAAATATTCCCCGGGATTCATGAAGCTCGGCGCAAGGCCGGTGTAAGGCTTGCGCCGGCATTGCAGTGAATAATCGGCATAGCAGCGCCATATGCATAGTAATGAGTGCGCGCCGCAGCCACAGACACGTGTGGAGGGCACGTGAGCGAGCCCAAGTAGGATGCGTCCGGAGGCGTGGCCAAGCCGGCAGGCAATGAGCAACCTAAAGTGCTGACTTCCACAGTCCGCCTGCAATAGTAACCGCACCAGCCAGGGCCCGTGGATAATGAAACGTACGCAGACTATGCAACATAGTACCCGTTCACACAAAACGGAGAACCAAACATTAACCCACGAAGTCCTAAGTGTACCCGTCCAAGGAACAAAGGATACGTGTAATACCGTGTCCGTCCCACAATGCACTGTCAGGGGGCATACCCAGTGAAGGTGTACCGCAGCATGTCAGCGCGCCGCACCGACATAGAAGTAGCGACATGGGCATGGTCACCAGCAGTAGTGAGAGTACACAGCCGGGTAGCCGTGTCGATATAACAACAAGAAAGAAACAAGATACCCTAAACACAGGCAAACATGTGCATAGCAACATGTACCACACCCAGCAACGTGCTCATTGCATACACATAGGACGGCGTATGCCTAAGTGTAATATCCAGAAGCAGAACTCATGCATGCAAATGTAATACACAACAGCCCCCCTCATAGCATGTAACCCGCACCCATGTACGACCGTGCACCCAACCCAGCTAGCAGCCTTGTGCAGCTACACACCTACACACAATAGGCATACCTGAAATGTAGTAAGAAGTATTGTCCTAGGCAGTGCCACGCGGGCAAATATGTACCCCACATGTTAACATCCCACCTCAGGTACAGATATCCAAATGGCTGCATGTGAATGTGTCGGCAGAATGTGTACATCCTGCATGTGGTATGGACCTGTCGAAACCCCATAGGTGTGCACACGCCACTGTGCCCATAACTGTACACATCTGGACAAGGCGGTATGTTCAGCCACCGTACCGATGATTAACTATGCAGACATGTCAAACACAACACATATGGCGGAACATCTGCCTACCAAGCAGGACGCCCCAACAGGGTGCCACAGGCACAGAAGGGGAAGGTGGGACATCACATGTTGAGAGTAGCGTTGCCGGACAGCCAAACACCCACGGCCAACGCAAAGGACGGAATAACATGTATATGCCTGGATGGATGGGTATGTCATAGCATGGGAATAGGCCAAGCTATCCACCATAATAGCCATGTGTACCAGATACAAACAGCCAGTAACACGCAGTAGTAATGCAGGAAGGCATACACGACTGTGGGAATAGCACAGGACATATGGCACGTGCCAAGTGTTGATGCATGACACAAATGTCCAGGATGGGGCCCCCTGCAAAGAGGAACATGTGCCAACCCCACCTCCCACAGATGTACCGGCAGTGAAAACACATGCCAAACACACACCAACACTACCGTCCATCCCACGACAGCAACGGAGGCTGGTCAAAGACCACCATGATGCACGCACAAACAGGGACACGTGTAACCGTTGCCTTAACACCCCCCCTCAGGCCAAAGAATAATAGAATGGACATATGCATGTAATGCTGTGAAGGATGTGTGGTAGTCCTCAGTATCACAGAGGTAGGTACACAGATACACTGTAATCAACCGTGACGTATGTGCACTGTAGACAGCATACCTGCAGGTAATACATAGTTCAATCACGTGCCACAGAAATATACACATAAGAATGAGGATAGGGGATAGACAAGTGTGAATGGGACAAACTATGAACATAGGTTCATAGGTCCATAGGTACAGAGTAGGCTATCTACCCAAGGGCAGCCATAACCCTAGGCCATAGTTAGGTTTCCTTTGCCAACCCTCCAGTCTGTATATAAAATGCCTATTATATTGCTGTACCTCTGTCAAGCAGTGACAATGATGTAATCCCTGGGGTATATCTGCAATCCCCCATCCAACGGACAAGATCCCCCTCGAACAAGGCTAGCAAGGTTCTCTGCCTCACATGTACTGTGATGTTGTTCCACAGCATAGTGAGTGTCTGGGTGATGTATGTGTCACTCCAACACATTCTATTAATGACCGTGTCAAGGTTCACGTCACCTGCCCTTGTGGTTCTGAGGGATGTAGATCCAGTAGGTGAAGCATAGTCATCAAATATGGGTCGACATGGCCTCGTATGTCAGGCACAGGTCACCACTGAACAAGAGGTATGTGACTGAATGGAGCAGGAGTCCTTACAGTGGGGCAGCATAACACAAATCCCTGACACCCTGCATCTGTCTGACGATGAACCTATGGGGCCTTCCCAGCTGCTGTAGGTGTCGGGTCAGATACCTTCCGAATGGGGCAATGTACTCAATCATAGGTGTAACGAGTAATGAGTACAAGGAGACGATGACCTACCCTGATCTAGATGTGAATCCCTGCACGACCAGGTGGGCAATGTAGAAGTTCTACCGAACCACGATAGCAACGTGTGTGTCGAACGAATGGTGACTGACAACCTGGGTCCCCAGATCCCTGGTAATTCCCTGGTGCTCAGTGGACTGCCACCCATATGGCAGACAGGGGTGACCTTGTTCTTCCCGATGGGTATGACTATGCATTACCCGGCATTTAGCTGTAGGCCATGTCCCTGACAGCAGATATCCATATCTGTGAGGCCCCTTTGAAGGATATCTGTGTCAGATGTCCGTCCCACTATGGCACCCGGTTTGCAGTCATCTACAAACAATGTCAGCCATAACACCCCTGTGTGTGCTTGTACTGTGGAAATGTAGATGTAGAAAAAGAGTGGACCCAGGGCAGAGCCCCGTGGGACACCGCCTGTGACAGGCAGTAAGTCTGACATGCTGCCAGCAACTATGACCGCGTGGGTTGTGTCACCTAGCCAGTTTGCAACCCATCCTGCGATGTACGTGTTCACATCCAAGCCGATGGGTTTATCAATGATACCCGAGGGGGGTATTGTGTTGAAGGCCTTTGCCAGGTCGAGGTAGGCTGTATGGACTGCATGACCCTCATCAATGGCCTCGGTGACTGTCCCTAAAACGTCAACCAGGATTTAAATGCATGATCCGCCCCTGACCAAGCCAAACTGGGTTGGATGCAAAGTATGCAGGTCCCCTATGTCGTCATCTATGGGCCGCAGTATGATCCTTCCCCATGTCTTTGCAGATAAGTCTTCTCATGCTAATGGGATGGTAATAACCAGGGTCAGTGGAGGCACTGGCCCTGTGAAGTGGGACTACAGTCGCCGTGCGCCACAACTTGGGTACGTTACCCGAGGTGAGGCTAAGATTAAACAGCTGTCCTAACTGTGGGTCTAATTCCTCAATGAGATCACGGAGTACACAGTCAGGACACCAGCTGGTCCCATGGATGCTGTGTTCACTACCTTGGAGAGAGCATGTCCCACCCATGCGTTACAGAACATTCGGGGGCCACAATCCGCTGGTACAGACATCTCTCCATGTGGGGGGGGGTGGAGATGTCTTCACCGAACCTGTCAGCCAGTATGTTGGCAATGTGTGTATGTTCAGTAAACTCCACATCATTGTGAACCCAGTCAGAGCATATCTGGGAGTTACCTCCCAGGTGTCCAGCATAGCTAATGAAGGCCGTATGATTGTCTGTCGAGTCCTTGGAGATATATCTGTGGAACCTGCCCCGGACTATGTCATGAGAGCCTGTAGCTCTTCACATATAATGAGCAAGGGTGTCATACCTCACAAGGAGTCTGCTCTGCCTTGTAGTAGCCACCTCCTCTCGTTGTACAGCTTGTGTATGGCTGGGGTACACCACACTGGATGCTTGGCATTGGTACAAAGACCCACAGTTGGGTAAGGGAATGCCTGATCCATGCAGTCCTGTAGGTGCCGGTAGAAGGCATATGTAAGTGATGCAGTGGCTTGAGTAATGTTGACCACTGGCTCAGGGTCCTTAAAGGAGACCACAGTAGTGTTTAGAATTGTGAATTCGGCCTTTGAGAAAGCCATGTGTATGGTAACCGGCACCACCCACAGCATCGTATGTCAATAGCAGAAGCCATTGTCCAAATAACATAGATTAACTTTAGTATTAAAATATGTATTATTATTCATTTAGTGATATGTTTCTGCTAATTACACTTGCAAATGGCCGGTAAGACCGGGCCAAAGTGCTCGTGATCTACCTGTTATGGTGGTGTCATTCTGACAATAAAGTGGCGATACTTCCCTACTGGGACCTCTGGGGATTATTTAAAGCAGTTGGTAACCTGCATCGTTGGATGTACACCATTTGGTTCCGGTTTTGGAAAACCTGGTTTCCGTAGCACTACACACTATGGGTAGTCAAGCAGACATCCGCGATTGGGGAACATACAGCAGCAGTCAAAACCACTGGCCACATGGACACAGTCCGACAAGTTCTACACTTTACATATGCACATTGGTGTCCATTGTAGGACCAAAAATTGTCCAGTACGGAATACCATCCAGCCGTCATCGTTCAACCAGCAGAAGTGACAGTCGTGACAACAGCACAGCTACACATATGCACCACCAGCGTGTTTAATGTTGATGACAAGTGTCCATGTAATGCAGGACATATGAACAGAAAACCCCAGACTGCCGAGTCCATAGACGTTCGTCCACATCCCAGTCCCGCACACATGAAGGATGTGTAATGGGTACTGTCGAGGGTTGCAGCCATGGGATCCTGGGTATGCAGAAATGGGGCTCGGTGTTGTTTGGCAGATAAGCCATTGTCCCACCCCGTGGGAGGGATGTGGGTATAGCACATGCCTTACCCCCCACTAATAATGCAAAACATCCACAGGAGAATGCTAAATGCAGCTGTGAAATGTGTACAGCCCTATACCAGTGTCCAGTAGGCATTTCCCATGGACGGACAAATGTATGGCCAAGATGGCACCCATAACTGCAAACCCGGTGGAATTACACAGCTGCAGGAAGGCATAACACAGGAAATACAGGTGGGAACTACAGTGGACACTCCCCATACAAAGTCGGACCACCGTGCAAATACCGGCGTACGCGGCACTCAATCTGCCAGCACCAAAATGGGGATTACTCGCTGCCATGCTGCGGAACAAATGGGCGACCTGTGGAACACATACTAATGGCACACCAACAACGTCAACTAGGAAGTTCAGTCAAAACCACCCGCCAGATGGACACAGTCCAACAAGTTCTACACTTTACATATGCACATTGGTGTCCATTGTAGGACCCAAAAATTGATACTTATGGAACATCATATAGCTGTTATCGTTCAACCAGAAGAAGCGACAGCCGTGACTACGGCACAGCTAGACATATGCACCACCAGCGTTATTACGGTTGATGACAAGTGTCCATGAAATGCAGGACATATGGACAGAAATCCCCAGAGTTCCGAGTTCATAGAAGTGTGTCCACATCCCAGTCCCGCACACATGAAGGATGTGTAATGGGTACCGTCGAGTGTTGCAGCCATGGGATCCTGGGTATGTAGAAACAGGGCTCGGTGTTGTTTGGCAGATAATCCGTCGTCCCACCCCGTGGGAGGGATGTGGGTGTAGCACCTGCCTTACTCCCCACTAATAATGCAAAGCATCCACCGGATAATGCTAAATGCAGGTGTGAAATGTGTACAGCCTTATACCAGTGTCCAGTAGGCAATTCTCATGGATGGACAAGCGTACGACCAAGATGGCACCCATAACTGCAAACCCGGTGGAATTACACAGCCGCAGTAAGGCATAACACAGGAAATACACATAGGGACTACAGTAGACATTCCCCATACAAAGTTGGATCGCCGTGCGAATACCGGCGAACACAGCAGTCATTCTGCCAGCAACAAAATGGGGATCACTCGCTACCATACTGCGGAACACATGGGCGACCTGTGGAACACATACTAATGGCACACCAACAACGTCAACTAGGATATGTAAACTATGGCGTTCCCACTTATAAAGAAAACATGCTTCAATGAATACATAGGGGATCAACATGTTCTGGTGGTGTTATGTTGAAAATACAGTGACGGATATTTCCTATTGGGACGTCTGAGGTTTATTTAAAGCAGTTGCTAACCTGCATCTTTGGATGTACACCATTTGTTCTCAGTTCTAAAAAACCTGGTTTACGTAGCACCACGTAGTATGGGTAGTCAAACAGACATCCGCGATTGGGGAACATACAGCAGCAGTCAAAACCACTGGCCAGTTGGACACAGTCCAGCAACATCTAACTTTACATATGCACATTGGTGTCCATTGTAGGACCCAAAAATTTATCCTAACAGAATTCCATCCAGCCGTTACCATCCACCAGATGACGCGATAGCCGTGACTACGGCACAGTTAGACATATGCACCACCAGCGTGTTTAAGGTTGATGACAAGTGTCCATGAAATGCAGGACATATGAACAGAAATCCCCAGATCGACGAGTCCATAGATGTGCGTCCACATCCCAGTCCCGCACATGAAGGATGTGTAATGGGTACTGTCGAGGGTTGCAGCCATGGGATCCTGGGTATGCAGAAATGGGGCTCGGTGTTGTTTGGCAGATAATCCGTTGTCCGCCCGTGGGAGGGATGTGGGTGTAGCACATGACCTACTCCCCACTAATAATGCAAAGCATCCACCGGATAATGCTAAATGCAGGTGTGGAATGTGTACAGGCCATACCAGTGTCCAGTAGGCAATTCCCATGGATGGACAAGCCTACGACCAGGATGGCACCCATACCTGCAAGCCCGGTGGAATTACACAGCTGCAGTAAGGCATAACACAGGAAATACAGATGGCAACTACAGTAGACACTCCCCATAGAAATCCAGACCGCCGTGCGAATCCCGGCATACACAGCACCCAGTCTGCTAGCAAGAATATGGGGATCCCTCGCTTCCATACCGTGGAACATATGGGCGACCAGTGGAACACATATTAATGGCACACCAACAACTTCAACTAGGAAGGTCATAGGATGGTTAAACTATGGCATTCCCGCTTATAAAGAACATCCTTCAATGAATTAATAGGTTCTACATGTTCCGGCTGTGTTATATTGACAATACAGTGGCGTATATTTCCTACTGGGACTTCTGAGGATTAGTTAAAGCAGTTGCTAACCTGCAGCATTAGATTAACACCATTTGGGTTAATTGTAGAAAAACATGGGTTTCGTAGCACTACATAATATGGGTAGTCAAACAGACATCCGCGATTGGGGAACATACAGCAGCAGTCAAAACCACTGGCCAGATGGACACAGTCCAACATGTTCTACACTTTACATATGCACATTGGTGTCCATTGTAGGACCCCAAAAATTTATCACTACGCAATGTCAACCGGCTGCGATCGAGAGACCCAGAAGAGGTGACAGCCGTGACTACGGCACAGCTAGATATATGCACCACCAGCGTGTTCAAGGTTGATGACAACTGTCCATGAAATGCAGGACATATGAACAGAAATCCCCAGATTGTCGAGTCCATAGAAGTGCGTCCACATCCCATTCCCGCACACATGAAGGATGTGCAATGGGTACCGTCGAGGGTTGCAGCCATGGGATCGTGGGTATGCAGAAATGGGTCTCGGTGTTGATTGGCAGATAATCCGTTGTCCCGCCCCGTGGGAGGGATGTGGGTATAGCACATGCGTTACTCCCCACTAATAATGCAAATCATCCACCGGAGAATGCTAAATGCAGCTGTGAAATGTGTACAGCCCTATACCAGTGTCCATTAGGCAATTCCCATGGATGGACAAACGTACGACCAAGATGGCACCCATAACTGCAAACCTGGTGGAATTACACAGCTGCAGTAAGGCATAACACAGGAAATACAGATAGGGACTACAGTAGACACTCCACATACAAAGTCAGACCGCCGTGCGAATACCGGCGTACACAGCACTCAATCTGCCAGCAAGAAAATGGGGATCACTCGCTTCCATACTGCGGAACAAATGGGCGATCTGCGGAACACATACTAATGGCACACCAACAACGTCAACTAGGAAGGTTATAGGATGGTTAAGCTATGGCGTACCCACATATAAAGAACATCCTTCAATGAATTAATAGGATCTACATGTTATGGTGGTGTTATTTTGACAATACAGTGGCGGATATTTCCTATTGTGACTTCTGAGGATTATGTAAAGCAGTTGCTAACCTGCATCTTTGGATGTACACCATTTGGTTTCAGGTTTGAAAGACCTGGATGTCGTAGCACTACATAATATGTGTAGTCAAACACACATCCGCGATTGGGAACATACAGCAGCAGTCAAACCCACTGGCCAGATGGACACAGTCCAACAGGTTCTACACTTTACATATGCACATTGGTGTCCATTGTAGGACCCAAAATTTAACCCTATGCAATAGAAACGTGATGGAGCGAGCAACGCTGAAGGAGTAACAGCCGTGACTATGGCACAGTTAGATATATGCACCACCAGCGTGTTTAAGGTTGATGACAGGTGTCCATGAAATGCAGGACATATGAGCAGAAATACCCATATGGCCGAGTCCATAGAAGTGCGTCCACATCTCAGTCCCGCACACATGAAGAATGTATAATGGGTACCGTCGAGGGCTGCAGCCATGGGATCGTGGGTATGCAGAAATGGGGCTCGGTGTTGTTTGGCAGATAATCCGTTGTCCCGCCCCGTGGGAGGGATGTGGGTATAGCACATGCCTTACCCCCCACCAATAATGCAAATCATCCACCGGAGAATGCTAAATGCAGCTGTGAAATGGGTACAGCCCTATACCAGTGTCCAGTAGGCATTTCCCATGGATGGACAAACGTACGACCAAGATGGCACCCATAACTGCAAACCTGGTGGAATTACACAGCTGTAGTAAGGCATAACACAGGGAATACAGATAGGGACTACAGTAGAGACTCCACATACAAAGTCAGACCGCCGTGCGAATACCGGCGTACACAGCACTCAATCTGCCAGCAAGAAAATGGGGATCACTCGCTACCATACTGCGGAACAAATGGGCGACCTGCAGAACACATACTAATGGCACACCAACAACGTCAACTAGGAAGGTCATAGGATCCTTAAACTATGGCGTTCACGCTTATAAAGAACATCCTTCAATGAATTAATAGGATCTACATGTTTTGGTTGTGTTATTTTGACAATACAGTGGCGGAAATTTCCTAATGGGACATCTGAGGATTAGTTAAAGCATTTCCTAGCCTGCATCATTGGATTTACACCATCTGGTTTCAGTTTAGAATAACCTGGTTAACGTAGCACTACATAATATGGGTAGCAAGCAGACATCCGCGATTGGGGAACATACAGCAGCAGTCAAACCCACTGGCCAGATGGACACAGTCCAACAAGTTCTACACTTTACATATGCACATTGGTGTTCATAGTAGGACCCCAAAGATTCATCCGTACGCAATGTCAACCAGCTGCAATCGAGAGACCCAGAAGAACTGACAGCCGTGACTACGGTACAGCCAGACATATGCACCTCCAGCGTGTTCAAGGTTGATGACAACTGTCCACGAAATGCAGGACATATGAACAGAAATTCCCAGATTGTAGAGTCCATAGAGGTGCGTCCACATCCCATTCCCGCACACATGACGGATGTGTAATGGGTACCGTCGAGGGTTGCAGCCATGGGATCCTGGGTATGCAGAAACGGGGCTCGGTGTTGTTTGGCAGATAATACGTTGTCCCGCACCGTGGGAGGGATGTGGGGGTAGCACGTGCCTTACTCCCCACTAATTGTGCAAAGCATCCACCGGCTAATGCTAAATGCAGGTGTGAAATGTGTACTGCTCTATACCAGTGTCCAGTAGGCAATCGCCAGGGATGGACAAGCGTAGGACCAAGATGGCACCCATAACTGCAAACCTGGTGGAATCACACAGCTGCAGTGAGGCATAACACAGGAAATACAGATAGGGACTACAGTAGACACTCCCCATACAAAGCCAGACCGCTGTGCGAATACCGGCGTACACAGCACTCAATCTGCCAGCACCAAAATGGGGATCACTCGCTTCCATACCGCGGAACAAATGGGTGACCTGTGGAACACATACCAATGGCACAATAACAACGTCAGCTAGGAAGGTCATAGGATGGTCAAACTATGGCGTTCCCACCTATGAAGAACATCCTTCAGTGAATTAATAGGATTAATGTCAATTGACCATGGAATACACCTAATCAACATCAAAGACCCGCTGGCACCTTATGGCACACAATCCAAATCACACATAGGTAGATGAAACAGTCAACGTAGACATTGTCCACGACAGGTCACAAATGGTATACAAAGGTTACTTCATAGACATGTAAGCGCTTTCACCCGTAGGCTCCGTGAGACTTACACATAACATAGAAGCATCCAGGCTTTAAATATCCCCCCTTACACTTTCATTGGTTACTTTCTCAGCAAACAATGAACATGTAACCACAGCATAGAAAGCACAGACGCAATGTTAACTACACACACATATATTAACATCTCAGAAAACATCCTATTAACACATGTATTATATGATATTGTACTATGCCTAATACTCATCAATCAAAGATCTAACAATATATATAGAAGATATGCATATCATATCACTGTAATACAGTGGTACAGAACTGAAAGAGTGGACAAATGTGTGTTAACTCTACATCTGTACCTAAACTACATTCCTGTTACGGGGGGTTTAAGCCACCTGCTTCTCAAAAGAGGCCTCATCAGTGTTCCATCGGTCAGCCCTGGTGTGTGGCCAACCCTCCACCTAATAATCCATCTAAATCCGCATTCTATAGCATACCTGATGAGGTCCCCCCTCTGGTATTATAACCTAGCCGTCGTAAAACACTGAATGTAGACGTATGCCTTGTGATGTGCTCATAGCCGGCCGTAGGCATACGCCAATCCTGCGGCTGCCCAGGGCGCCGCACTAGTAGGGCCACCTGTCTAGTAGGTGTGTCATGTAGGTATACCAAGATGGGGGCACCATGTGTTGTGGTGGTGGGCGCCATGGAGCCCTACAGCCTAGGGCAGCAGTCGATCTAAGGCCGCTGCCGTAGGAGGGGTAGTACGGTCTGCAGGTATGTGCAGACGTGCACATGAAACAGCGGTCCACAAGGATTACCCATAGTGGCGACACCTGCACAGATGGCTATAGCGGGACACACACACGGCCATGCATACAGCACAGGTAGACATACACACACCATAAATAGGCAATTACACACAAGGTTTATGGCGTGTACGGGTACAGTGTCAGTACAGCAAGGATAGCTGTCTGCCACGATATCCAGCAGATGTCTTTAGGGTGTTCTGGAATACGGACGGTGCATGGACAATGAGTGGATATGCATCGTACCACAGTTCTATGTGTCAGCCGTGCAAATATGCGATACATGGGAAAGACAGCTGTCCATGCAAGAGCAGCACTACGGGCACAACATAGGTACGTAGATATACAATGACAGAGATACAGACGGACACATGTGGCAAGCCCGTGAGTGTAACGTACACAGCACCACCCCACCACACCATAGCAGGGTGCACGTGGAGAACACGCTACGGAGGTCGCCAACCACAGCAGGCACACAAGCAGTACACGAGCTGCGTCTCACCATCCACAAACACAGGGATGGCGGCAGGATATGAGTGTTCTGCGGAAACCTCAAAGCCATACCCTATGAACCCATGCAGCTGGGAGCATGGACACACACACACATGTGGCAGGCATGGTGATTGACCACACCCCCACATACCCAACCGCACAAAAGTATGACACAGGTATGGAATGCGCTACGTGGACCACCGAACACACCACCGTCAGAGGCACATGTACAGGTGGGTGACAACATCCGTAAAGGAATGGCCGCTGATAGCCAAGGTATGTGTTGCGAAGCGTCTAAAAGCATGTTCATCTGCAGAGGCAGCTGGAAACACACACACACACACACACACAGGGAAGGGCCGAGAGTTGAACCTACGCCTACCTACATGAACTCACTACAGCATGAAGCATTTACAGAACGTGCTACCGAGATTACTGAGCACAGTGCTGTCAGAGGCATACTTCTAGGTGGGTGACATCACCCGTAAGGGAATAGCTGGCAATAGCCAAGGTATGTGTTGCGAAGCGTCTAAAGCATGTTCATCTGCAGAGGCAGCTGGAAACACACACACACACACACACAGGGAAGGGCCGAGAGTCGAACCTACGCCTACCTACATGAACTCACTACAGCATGAAGCATTTACAGAACGCGCTACCGAGATTACTGAGCACAGTGCTGTCAGAGGCATACTTCTAGGCGGGTGACATCACCCGTAAGGGAATAGCTGGCAATAGCCAAGGTATGTGTTGCGAAGCGTCTAAAAGCATGTTCATCTGCAGAGGCAGCTGGAAACACACACACACACACACAGGGAAGGGCTGAGAGTCGAACCTACGCCTACCTACATGAACTCACTACAGCATGAAGCATTTACAGAACGCGCTACCGAGATTACTGAGCACAGCGCTGTCAGAGGCATACTTCTAGGCGGGTGACATCACCCGTAAGGGAATAGCTGGCAATAGCCAAGGTATGTGTTGCGAAGCGTCTAAAGCATGTTCATCTGCAGAGGCAGCTGGAAACACACACACACACACAGGGAAGGGCCGAGAGTCGAACCTGTGCCTACCTACATGAACTCACTACAGCATGAAGCATTTACAGAATGCGCTACCGAGATTACTGAGCACAGTGCTGTCAGAGGCATACTTCTAGGCGGGTGACATCACCCGTAAGGGAATAGCTGGCAATAGCCAAGGTATGTGTTGCGAAGCATCTAAAAGCATGTTCATCTGCAGAGGCAGCTGGAAACACACACACACACACACAGGAAGGGCCGAGAGTCGAACCTACGCCTACCTACATGAACTCACTACAGCATGAAGCATTTACAGAACGCTACCGAGATTACTGAGCACAGCTGTCAGAGGCATACTTCTACGCGGGTGACATCACCCCTAAGGAAGTAGCTGGCAATAGCCAAGGTATGTGTTGCGGGGCGTCTAAAAGCATGTTCATCTGCAGAGGCAGCTGGAAACACACACACACACACACACACACACACACACACAGGGAAGGGCCGAGAGTCGAACCTACGCCTACCTACATGAACTCACTACAGCATGAAGCATTTACAGAACGCGCTACCGAGATTACTGAGCACAGTGCTGTCAGAGGCATACTTCTAGGCGGGTGACATCACCCGTAAGGGAATAGCTGGCAATAGCCAAGGTATGTGTTGCGAAGCGTCTAAAAGCATGTTCATCTGCAGAGGCAGCTGGAAACACACACACACACACACACAGGGAAGGGCCGAGAGTCGAACCTACGCCTACCTACATGAACTCACTACAGCATGAAGCATTTACAGAACGCGCTACCGAGATTACTGAGCACAGCGCTGTCAGAGGCATACTTCTAGGCGGGTGACATCACCCGTAAGGAATAGCTGGCAATAGCCAAGGTATGTGTTGCGAAGCGTCTAAAAGCATGTTCATCTGCAGAGGCAGCTGGAAACACACACACACACACACACAGGGAAGGGCCGAGAGTCAAACCTACGCCTACCTACATGAACTCACTACAGCATGAAGCATTTACAGAACGCTACCGAGATTACTGAGCACAGTGCTGTCAGAGGCATACTTCTAGGCGGGTGACATCACCCGTAAGGGAATAGCTGGCAATAGCCAAGGTATGTGTTGAAGCGTCTAAAAGCATGTTCATCTGCAGAGGCAGCTGGAAACACACACACACACACACACACAGGGAAGGGCCGAGAGTCGAACCTACGCCTACCTACATGAACTCACTACAGCATGAAGCATTTACAGAATGCGCTACCGAGATTACTGAGCACAGCGCTGTCAGAGGCATACTTCTAGGCGGGTGACATCACCCGTAAGGGAATAGCTGGCAATAGCCAAGGTATGTGTTGCGAAGCGTCTAAAAGCATGTTCATCTGCAGAGGCAGCTGGAAACACACACACACACACACACACAGGGAAGGGCCGAGAGTCGAACCTACGCCTACCTACATGAACTCACTACAGCATGAAGCATTTACAGAACCCGCTACCGAGATTACTGAGCACAGCGCTGTCAGAGGCATACTTCTAGGCGGGTGACATCACCCGTAAGGGAATAGCTGGCAATAGCCAAGGTATGTGTTGCGAAGCGTCTAAAAGCATGTTCATCTGCAGAGGCAGCTGGAAACACACACACACACACACACAGGGAAGGGCTGAGAGTCGAACCTACGCCTACCTACATGAACTCACTACAGCATGAAGCATTTACAGAACGCTACCGAGATTACTGAGCACAGCGCTGTCAGAGGCATACTTCTAGGCGGGTGACATCACCCGTAAGGGAATAGCTGGCAATAGCCAAGGTATGTGTTGCGAAGCGTCTAAAAGCATGTTCATCTGCAGAGGCAGCTGGAAACACACACACACACACACACACACAGGGAAGGGCCGGGAGTCGAACCTACGCCTACCTACATGAACTCACTACAGCATGATGCATTTACAGAACACGCTACCGGGATTACTGAGCACAGCACTGTCAGGAGGCATACCCCTAGGTGGGTGGTATCATCTGCAGAGGCAATGCGGCCGATAGGGAATGAAGACAGAGTGCGCAGTCACACAGCCTGTTACCATCCCAAGGTGGCCATACAGTAACACGGTAGTGCTGCAGTCGGGAATACCAACTAACTACGGAGCAGTACATCACGACATGAATACGGGATGCACCACATGACAGTATACCCTATGAGAGGGCATCCGGCGTGCAGGATGTAGGCAGCCAATGTGGCATGACAGCCACATATGAGTCACCTGGATGGTCACCATGGCTATGCAGGATGTCATTGGCCATGGCTACACGCCTAGTAGCAGACATCGGTGCCGACTGTCGTGTGTACCCCCGACAGGTGTACTGGCCATGCCTCTCACACCTAGCGGTTGCGAAGGGGAGACAGACATGCTCACGGGGTATCAACGCAGTCGGCCGCGGTGTGCACTGTACTGTGTGTCCATCTACACAGCTGCTTACTGGGCATGCTCAGACACTTAGAATCGGCACAGTGCAGACATGCATACACTTGGGGCGACGGCATGGGAGGCAGAATGTGGACCGTCGTGTGTGTCCAGCCACACAACAGCAACCCGGCCATGCCACAGATGTGGCAGTTGCGAAGGGGAAACAGGCATGCACCCGGGGTATCAATGCAGACGGGCGCGGTGTGCACTGTACTGTGTGTCCATCTACACAGCTGCTTACTGGGCATGCTCAGACACTTAGAATCGGCACAGTGCAGACATGCATACACATGGGGTGACGGCATGGGAGGCAGACTGTGGACCGTCGTGTGTGTCCAGCCACACAACAGCAACCCGGCCATGCCACAGACGTGGCAGTTGCGAAGGGGAAACAGGCATGCACCCGGGGTATCAATGCAGACGGGCGCGGTGTGCACTGTACTGTGTGTCCATCTACACAGCTGCTTACTGGGCATGCTCAGACACTTAGAATCGGCACAGTGCAGACATGCATACACTTGGGGCGACGGCATGGGAGGCAGAATGTGGACCGTCGTGTGTCCACCCACACAACAGCGACCCAGCCATGCTCACACACGTAGTATGTGCTACGCGCCGTCCGGCATGCAGACGGAGTGCACACACCGCAAGTCACGGCCAGGTAAACCCGTACACACGCGCAGGGTGGACACACATGCAGTCACACGTACACACACAGATGACAGCACAGGCGCCACGGGTGCAGGCTGAACATGTACACACCGAAGTGAACACTGTAGCTGCTATGCCAGCACCATGTCATCGGTGCAGCAGTATGCCTCACGGTCCAGAAACTGCATGTGACATATGTCCAGAAGACTATGTGGCGGTGTACGTCCGTCGTGCAGAGTACACATGTACTATCAATGATCCCACAGGTGTGATGTAGTCCACCCGTACCGGTATACATGGACAGGCGTGCTCCACACATGCCACGGGCCTGACACAGGTATGACACATGACTGCAGCTGTACCACAGTGAAACAATGTCCGGATATGTCACATATGTGGTTTCCTGGCTGTGTGCATGGACTGCACGCAGGACACATATGAAGCCTGTGATGTACCACATGCATGACACAGGCGTACGTGGTAATACACACATGAAGGGAAGGCGGACACATGTCTGTGGTATGCACCCCCTACAGGGTGTAGCGGTGTTCACAGGGACACATACCCTTGTACAGTTTGCCTGTGACAGCTGTGATACCAAACCACAGTCCATGTTCCATGTATGTTGACACACATGTCACAACGTAGCAATGCATACACACATGGCAACAGGGGATACATGTGACACGTGTACTGTGCACGGTGCAGCCGTGCAGGGGTGGTGTCTGGTGTCCGTAACACAGTTGCAACCCCCTCCCACATGCATACCCATCATGGGGCCGTCATATGGTGGCATAGTAACAGCACGCATGGCAGTCTGTGTGTACACCATTTGTTTAAACACCTGTCCACATGCATGTGTGCAGGTGCTGGTCACAGGTGTGTCACACACCATCCTACCCTGCCATGTGCATACAGTCCGCTATGTCGCCTTTACATGACAGCGCTGCCATGATGCATACCCATCGGCCATGCGGGATCGACCATATGTCACATTGCCACTGTAACCCCTACCACCACCCAAGTGCAGATATTGGCACAGCTGCCGGATACAGTGGTAGCGCAGGATGCACCACATACCGCTGCGCCTGCACAAATCCCATGTAGCGGGTGTGGCATTCCTAGCACCAACATGTGTGCAGGAATGTGTGCCCATGTATGCCACAGATCGGGGAACTATGTGCCACGTGCCACACATCACTGTACACCATGGTAGAGATCTGTACCTACCTCAGTGTGGGGTGCACCGATGTGGATGGTGTAGTACATGCAACACGTCATCCCTCCGTGTAGACATGTGTGGCCACCACCATGTCAGTGTGTCAACATGTGTGTATGTCTGCTGCCTGTTGAGAGGGTGTATGCAGATATCGTGTTGTGACTGGACACTGACCACACAGGGTGACCATCCCATAGTGGTGCTGCATTGTACAGCCCTGTCATTTCCATACCTGTGAGCCTTACTGGCCACCTGTGCAAGACCACCCCATGTGACATGGCGCGTCGGTGCATTGTCTTGTGAGGGTGCCGACCACACAGACAGGTGTCCCCATCTGCACACAATGGTGTGTGTGCCATAGAGGTGTACGCGCGAATGCGGGAATATTCCTATACCGGTACAGCATCCGACTGTCGAACACTGTGCACCACAGCTGACAGGTGACACCTGCGGTCAGTAGCCAGCACACTGCGTACGACACCTGCAGAATGTCACCATACCTGTACTGTGTCATGCCATGTATGTGATGTCTCTGTCCACCGTAGCCTGTGGCACCGACCACAGGCGTCAGGTGCAGTATATGTGTGGACATGTGCGTCATGTACCGTGTAAGCAACGTTACACTGTATCCGGCTCCGTGCTCCGCAGGTTTATGTGTATGACCTCTCTTCTTGCAATCCCGACTGTCTGTTCTCTATATCACAAAAGCTCTGCACCTGCTCCCATAGTATTCCTACATAGATAAAGTACATGTATACTAAATGGAGTACTACACTGTCCTAGAATCCCCTTGTGCCCACTTCCCTATAGGTGCCTTCTGACCCGGTTACACAGCAAATGCATTCACATCCTCTGGCATGTCGAAGGGTCAATTGCTAGCGACCTCTCCTGTTCAGATGGTGAATCTGGGCGTCCTGGCCACTGTTACAGGTGCCTCATGGACACGGACAAGCCGCACCTCCCCCAATGAACATAATACATGTGACAGACGCAACTATATAGCCAGACAGGGGCCGTGCTCTCTCAAACCATGACCGGCAAGACCACGCGGGAGGGGAAGGACACCATGCACACCACATACCCAGTGTCACATGTGACTATCGCAAATGCTAATCAAACACATGAACACACTAAGACATACCTGGAGGCACTGTAGGACATGTCACGAACCTAACGAGCCCTCTGAAGCAGACACACAAGCTACTGCCTCCACAAGACATAGGACATGCAACACATAGTTCTCAACGTCAGTGTGCTAAACTGGCAGAGCCCCAAAGGCGACACACACACTGCCAGACACACCTGTAATGGGTGACGCCACTGCCAGACACACCGACGTCCCACCCACCATACTGAACAAGGGAATGATCACAGTAGGCTGCCTGCGGGGCGCTGGAATCGCCACATAACACACGCACTCAGGTCACTCCGCAGCATGTACAGGTATGACGCGGTCATTGCCCATGCTGGTGTCAGCGACTGGTGGCATACCACCCTGGGATACATTACAGGAGACATAGAGGGCCACTCAGATTGTGTAGCCCAGTAGAGCATGACCCTGACGCTGGGCAGTATCCCACCCTGATCAAGTATGATGCCACTATACTGGCTCAATGTGGTCACCCTTGATAATGTGCCTCGTTACCGGTGTCAGTCTGAGGGGATCCAGATTCCTCATACCTGGGATGACATGCTTGGCACGCCACAGCCCTTCGCATGATATGGCTCGCAGCTGTCGCCCCTGGTCTTCAAGGGTTTGGCAAAGGCACCTGCCACCCCCACAGTGCTCACTGCAGGCACGGCTGGAATGATAAACCTACCACCCTACACTACAAACCTGGAGAACACACAGGATAATACTGCTCGCTGCCAGTGGTCTACGGCCAAGCTGCACACCCTCAAATGCCCTCCTCAGTATGGAGGACATCGATGTCAGTGCTGTGACTGAAACATTGATCAGGGCTGCTGAGAGCACCCCAGCACTATCGGGTCATACCCCATATAATGCGTTCAGGACCATAACCCGGACCTAACACAGAAGGAGGGGGAGTCTCCATTTCCATGAAGGATACACACACCTCCATGTTGGCAGAGATGCACGTAGCAGCGTGGAATATCCAGGTGCAATTAACCATGGTTAGGACTGCCCTACAGTTTGTTGCATGCTACAGACCACCCTCCCAAACCCAGGATACCTGCACAGCCTTCCTGAAGACACTGGTGAGTGTGAATGCTCTCACAACACCGTCATATTGGGTGACATCAACCACCCATACATAGACCGGGAACATTACCCAGGACACAACACCCTACGCCATAGGTCCCAGGTGTTCATACACCTGACTGCTGTGGAACAACCATGCACCATACCCACATGGGGGGGACGTATACCAGTTCTGATCATCACACATGGGGACGCTATGCTCCACACAGGATGTACATCCCTCAATGGTGATGTCAGACCATATAGTGACTCCACTGGTGATCCGCATCCTGCACCCAACACCGGCATGGGAGACCACAGTGACGACCTCTCCACAGCGAACCACACATGTCATACGACCGGTGTGGTACCCTACAAGGCCTCCATGCCAGTGGTAAACACAGGCCACACTGCTGAAACCCTTACAAATGCCTTCTATGAGCACCCCCAGGGATGTCTGCACCAAGCGATCCTGATAACATCAGGACCTTGTCCACCGAAGGCAGGCACATGGTCTGGTGGACCCCAGCCATTGACAAACTGTACAACAAGAGTTGGAGCTAATACATGACAGAGCAATATCAGTACCAGGGAAGGCATCACTGATTAATACCGGCGTTAACATACGATCACACATACAATCATCCAAGGCCGCTTGTGGGAGTGGTACTGCAAAGGACACATAACACAACCATAGGGCCTTCCTTAGCTGTGGTAGGGACATGGGTGGGAGCACACAGTCATGCCCGGAATTACTCCAGAATGGTACGATGATCACTGAACCCACAGACATTGTCAACAAACCAGCGGACATGTTCCATGCATACATCTACCCTCCTCCAAGAGGGACGTATCCATCCACCAGAGTCTAGCCTCCCAAACATCCCGTATGCCCAGGAGAGATCTGATATCTGTTAAGCGGTGAACACAGCACCAATGGGACCAGATGGTGTCCCTGGCTGTGTGCTACACAACCTCATTGAGGCCCTCGACCCGCACATAAGGCCGCTGTTTCATCTTAGGCTTACTACGGGCTAGGTCCCGCTGGATGGCATATGGCAACTGTGGTCCCACTACACCAGGGTAGTGCTCTTATGGACTGTAGACATCCCTGCCCTATCAGCTTGACAAGCCTTGTCTGCAAAGCTGTGGGAGGTCCATACTGGAGCCCATAAATACAGACAGTGGTGTACAGCCAACTCGACTTAGTCAAGGGCAGATCCTGCCTCCCAAACCTGCTCGACCTGTCTGGAGGGGTCACTAAGGCCATTGATGGGGTACGTCGGTTTGCACAGACTACCATGACCTGGCGGGAGCGTTCAAACAACACTCCACGTGGGCATCATGGAAAGGCTCACCAGCGTACATGTGGAGACATATGTCACACGATGGTTTGCCAACTGGATGGAGGTCACACCACACAGGGTTTGTGTTCCTGGTGCCATGTCAGACTCCAAGCTGGTCTCGAGTGGAGGCCCACAGGGCTCAGTCCTGGGCCCCTCCTGTTCGGCATTCAACCTTCCAATGTGCATGCAAACATAGGGGATTGTGGCAGACAAGGTATGCAGATGACTGCACACCGGCCACCATACTCAACACCCCATCAGACACGGACATCCACCTGGGGTCTCATAGAAATGGATAACTGGTGCCAGAGCCATGGCCTGATGCTACATGCCAGGGAAGGTGTAGACCTACCCAGTGGGAAGGACATGTTCACCCCGACTTACCATGTAGGTGGTAATCCATTAAACATGGTGGACGTGTTCAGGGACATGGGTACCACACCTGTCGGTAACCTCTGTCGACACTCACATTGCCAATGTGGTTGGGAAGACATTCCACTGTGGCCACCTGGTCAGGAAGGGATTCACATCCACATCAGGGGAGTTCATTGTACCCCTGTACTCTTCACACATCAGACCAATGATTGCGTGCAACGCCACATCTGGGATGTACCTAACCTGACACCTGCAGCACTCGGAAGGACCACAAACGTTCCACAACACAGGGATAAAGGTGCTGAGACATGTGTCACATGCTGCCCGACCAAGGGGACTCCGGCTGTATACCTTCCCAGCACGTCTGCTCTGTGGTGATCTGTGCCTGACATACACGGCCATGTCCGACCTGGGTGACATGGACATGTTCCACCTCCTAGGCTCCAAGCAAACACGGGCACAGAAGCAACTGACAGAAACCTCAACACGGACATAAATAGGACGTGCTGGGGGGACAGGGTCATCGCCCAGAGACCCCCTACAACATGGAAAGGATTCCCAGCCCATGTGAAGCAGAGCCCCTGACTGACTTTGTCCAAGAGTAATCCTGACGTGTGGATGTGTGATCGTAGGTATGCGCCAGGCATCATCTCTGTGTCACTGCTGGACAGAGGGACAGCGGACCGATGGATGTGGTATCCTCATCCTAAGGGGTGGTGACAGCCACACACACTCTGGCTAGGCTTACACATGCCGTAGGGCACATAGCCTGGTATGTACCTATGCGCCTATGTAGGGGTCCATGCAGGTTGCGGGTACCTGTGGTATGCTGATATTGCCAGATGTGCCTGTGGGTACCCCACAGCTGCACATGGGGGACTGATAACAGTGCTCCCAGTAGGCACATGCAAGTACACCATATTTGGCATACAGGTTAACTGAACCAACATGGTGCTACACATGTAACCGCCACGCATACCGTGTACACAGATCAATGTATGCTGCACCTGCACTACATGGTATGTCTGCTGCATGATGTCAGTACACGACCCACGTCACATACGCACCTGTCACCTGTCATACACAACCACTGCAACATACACATCGTACTATGCGGACACAGGTATCACATACACCTCTCACTATCTTGTCCACCCTGTGCATCAGAATATGTTTGCATAACCGTGCACCGATGGTGTGGATCACGGTGCTGCGGCAGAGGCTTCATCATATGCACAGGGTGATATGTGTGCCAGGGGCATAGGCTGTACCAATGGATGACATCATGTGTGTGTGTAAGGGCCTGTGCATTTACTGGGCATGACTGTGCAGAATGCATGTGGATGTGGTGGAGCCCTACAGTTGTGTCTGCTGTGTGTGGGTATGTGTGTACACAGTTCAGCCATCTGTGATGCCTACAGGGGTATACTTGGCAGCCCCAGACTGTACAGTGCAGGTTGTATGGCTCACTGTGTCTGCCTGCGACGCGTGACCCGTGCCTGCCTGGGGTCGCACGGGCACTACCGGGTGGAGGTATGGAGTGGCCACTCTCCGATGACACATGTCCGCTGGAACCGTGTCCACGCTGGGACCATCCAGGGCCACGTCCACGTGGCCTGCTGTGTCCTGGTGTGGTTGGTGTAGCACCAGCTGCACTGCTGCTGCTACCAGCACTGTGTGAGTGGGCATGAGAGGTGGCACGCACGTCGACCTGCACTAGGTGGTGTTGCTGGCCTACGGCCACGTGTCCTATGCCTCACCCCTACCAGGTGTTCCAGCACAGACAGCTCACGCTCGCGGATTGACATGCCTCGGTCGAGGATTCCAACCATCTCACCTAATCTCCTATCCAGAACATCGGCAAGCTGCTGTTGAGCATTCGCCAATGACTGGATGTTCTCATTTAAGGAACGGATTGCGGCCCTCTGCAGCCTCTGCCCTTCTTGGTTCTGCCGTTCGGCACGTGCCTGTGCCGCCATTACAGTCTGAAACATGCGTCTGGTGATACCAGCTGCTGCACCCTGTACGGCAGGTGCATGTCTACCAGTGCTCCTCCTACGAGCAGCACCAGCCACATGCCTGTGTGGCACATCACCAGTCATTACACTGGCAACATGGTGTGTACCCGCACCTTCTGTAGCCACCACACATTCCTGCTCGGTGCCAACAGACGCTGACTGTCCTTCCTCTATGGGCAACGGTGATGTGGTATGTGTCGGCATCTGAACCGTGTGCGGAGATGAAGGGGACATAGGTGGGATGTTAACCAATGGCACAGCTTCTGCCCGTGACGACCCTGCCTGTGCCTCATGCACATGGTCATCACCGCTAGTATCTGTGGGGACACTAGCATCAGATGGACCGCAGGAGGGGAACGCACCTACAGCACCTGTGAATACAAAGACATACTGTAAGTTACATTACACACACGCAGACACACACGCAGACACACACGCAGACACACACACACACACACACACACACACATGCGGACACACACACGCTGACATACACACGCAGACACACACACATGCAGACACATCATGCATGTGATATTGCAGGTGGCATGCAGCATTCCCACACCACAGCTCAGTGAATGCAGCCCAGACATTAATAGTGGTAGTATGCATACTGCCCTGGGGTGCACACTACATCAAGCAGGTGTCTTTCAGTAGGCTTGCAGTACACACATTCATGGTAGTTTGCATGCATCACCGTGATACACCGTGTGGCCACGGGCGGGTTAACAGTACACATGGCTGGCGTCACTATGTCATGTACACCGCAAACATGTGCGGTAACATGTGGACATGTGACAATGGTGTCCCACCACATGCACCACATCAAACCGGATGTCACAGTGCAGTGTTATGTGTACAGGCTACAGATAGAATGCATGTGTAACAAGGATGTCTGTGCAGGTGTGGTTGGTGTGAGCTGTGTACATAGCTGTACAGTGGGGAGTACGGGCACTGTGCCACTGCATGGCAGCAAGACACAGGTATGTTTCTGTGCGATGCGTAACCTGGACGCATTGCATTGCCATGTCTGCAACACAGTCATGCTGTTCCACAGCACATATATGGTAGACATTGGTGGCACCTCCATTGGCTGCAGACAGGCATTTCGTTTGTCTGGTGTACCACATCAGATGTACAGGGGGTCCACTACAGCTATGATCGCACTATGTGTGGACAGGGTGCAACGGTGACTACCCACTGCGGATGTACTGTGTGGCAACATGCCTGTGGGTATCACCCATGGCCATGTTTGACTGGTTCATGGACAATTGTGTGTGATGGGCATCGTGTACACATCCCTGTGGTGGCCCATGTGACATACACCCATACTAGTCTGAGGTGTCACATTCCCGAAGGCTATGCAGACATTGTGGATGTCTGCTATGTCATCGTAGGTCATGTCATGGTGTGACAATGTTGCGGACAGACCACCACGTGCATGGGACATGTCATGTGCCATGTCACAACGTGTGCACCCAATGCAGGGGCATAGGTCACAGTGGTAACACCTGTGTGCTGGCCAGATCACAGCTCACTATGTGGTACTGTGTGCATACTGCAAAGGCATACCGATGCATACTACACATGCAGCCATTGTAGAACACCTCCACCATTGTATGCATAGCTGACTGCACATATCACACCGATGGGTTATGTGGTGTCATGCCGGTCTATACTAACGGTTGTATCTACTGTACATGGGTGGCGTGTGTCGGGTGGTGCAACCTGTATACCGTGACTGGGGCAGACCCAGGTGTGCATGTCATACCTGGACACATGGGGAATATCTATACACTGTAACATGCCTATTACTAGCAACAGTCTCACCTGCGACGGACCCATGTCTGTGCGACACGCCAGAGGTACCTGTATAGGGAGACACAACAGTATACACATTATCCATTACTATCGCCACAGTAAGCACTGTGCATGTCACATCATGTACCTGTGTGTTAGCATGTGTTATGCACATGTCTGCAAACACAACGTAGCATACTGTAGTATGCAGCTTGTGTGGCCATATACCTGGCATGTGTTGGTACATTATGTGGTGTACTATGACACCCACACCTACGTCAGTTATCATACAAACATGCAAGACTGACTTACCAGGCAGCTCCAGGCTCGTTGGTTGGGAGACACCCACCTCCACGATGGCAGCGAGTGTTTCTGCATGTTGTTTCCTGGGTGTCCCCAGACTGGCCAGGAGCTCCTCCGTGTGTGTGAGTGGGGGCTGGGTTGGTGGCCCACCACCTGTCCCACCTTGTTGTCTGGCGATTGCGGCACGCTGTTTCGCGTGCTGAATTAGGTCTGTGCAGTGTCTGCGGATCTGCTGGTAGGTGCGGTTGTTGCCGCCCACGTTGTTCACCCTCCTGCGCAAATCCTGCCACACGTCGTCCCGCTGCTGTGCCTGTTGTGGCACATGGCTGAATAGTATATCGTAGTTGTCGTGGAGCAACGGTATAATCACGTCATCCTCCTGGCGGCTGAAGGCTGGCAGCCGGGAACGTGGCATTATCTGTAAGACATAATGATGTTGACAGGTCACATTTACACTGCTGTACTGGCATACTGCTGGACATACGTTGCTATGACATGTACAACATCTGCACAGTAATCTCTGCGATGCATCATGGCAGTGACACAGCTGACGTGTTGCCGTCACACCATTAAGCAGTGGGTTTCATATCATATCTGTGTGTCAACTCATCACACTGTACACGCACCATGTTGATGGTAGCCTGCTGTGGACATGTGTACCTGCCTGCACCTGTGTCCATATCAGTTGGCACATGTCCCCATGTGACAACAGTTCTACTGTTCACCTGGATGCTGTGTATATGTCACTAGGCATCACGTACGCGGCCATTATGAACGTCAGCGGTGGCACTGCACACATACACATGGACACCTGTACATGCATGTGTTGTGCCATGTACATCTACACAGCACTGTACGGGTGTTGGCCAACCTGCCACGGCTCACCTGTGTTGCACATGTGATACACATGGGACAATGTGTAACCATGTGACATTAGCAGGAAAGGTCATGCATAGCATGTGCGCATGCACGTTGTCCACAGCAACACACAGCACCTGTAACACCACAGGGTGCATCACTGCCACATTACTGCTGTGGACGGTTGATAGTGAAAGTGCCATTTGTCCATCGCACCATGTAGGACTGTGATAGCACGTGCAGCCTTGCTGGGCAGGGCTGCATGGTATGGCAGGGTATGTCACATACATGGCACTGGGATGTGACCCACCTGGGGGTACTGATATTGGCAGGGTGGCTGTCCATTCCATATGTCATTGCTATGTGTATATGGACATTACACATGTCTATCATCATGGTGTGGACACTGGCCTTCTGCAAGGTAGGCTGCACGCTGCTTGGTGGGGTGTGTCTGGTGCATGCAGGTATCGCACATCCATGCATACACATTAACCCTGACAGGTGCTATGTGCTGCGATATTGTTCAACACAGTGCTGTATGTGCCCACACACTGCTATCCCGTGCACATGGATGGTTGCCTGGCCTGACATGGGTACCACATATGTCTACATCCAGTGCCTGCTGCCACCCCATGTCAGCTGGTGCACGCTGCGCCATCCCTCCCACGGGGAGCGTGGTGTTGGGCACAGCATAGGTATCCATGTATGGGGACAGGGATGTTCACATAGCAGGGGCACTGATGGTATCGTCGATCGGACCATACACGTATGACGCACACCTCACACATACAGCCCATTCAGTATGTTGTTCGCAACACTGACACAGCTATACTGCTAGGCCGGGGACATTCCCAGACGTACATACACAGATGCGTGCACATCTGTCTGTGGCATGGGCTAAACTATTGGTGTGGTTCGGCACATAACGTGTTTGAGTGTGGCTGGCGCAGACCTACTGTGCACATGTCTACACAGTAAGCCTGTTCTACAGTAGCCAGCGGTGATGTGCTGTGCACATATCAAATCTGCACATTGTGTTGGTGTCTGTCTGTCCACGGGCCAGTGGTGGGACACACAGGGGTATTGGTGAACATATATGCATGCCACCCTGTACTGCTGTACTGCTAGCTTCTCGGTGCTAATGTGTCATAGACATGCACACCTTACCCGAACAGGTGGTAGTGGGTTGCCACCCGTACCCATCTCCTCTTGTGGGTTGCTATCATCCAACACCCTCTTTGTATTGTATGTTCAGGCTATGCACCTGTGTGGGGCATGTGGGCATGCAATGCAGTACTGCGTACCTTTGCACCCATTGCAGAACATGTCACACAGGTACACTGGCAGCCATACACTTCACAGCTTGATGATGGCACAACACATGTTGTACACACGTAACACATATCCTGTGGGACATGGTCATATGTACAGGCATGTCCAACAGTCACGTACCACTGCTACCCCTACATGACGGATATGCAGGACATGTGGCGGTACAGCAACTGTCACATGTACACGTGCAATGCCCCTACCTACATGGCGTGGTACTGCCTGTGGGGCATATGCGTCTGCATCCATGCTATGGCCATAGATGACAGTTGTACATCGATATGTGCAACATACCTCATTTGGTGTTCTCATGGGTGCATGTTCAACATGTCTCCGCATTGTTTGTGTCTGTCACACAGTCATTGTTGTACATGGTTTACATGCCAGCCATGGCGTACTGTGTGTGATTCCAGGTACTTCATTGGGATACCAGCATTGTACATTATCACGGCGTATTCCAGCCATCACATAGCCGTCCTAGCTGACACTGTTATCCAGCCAGTAGGAGGTGTTCCGCCATCTGCACATCGTCACACAGTGCGAGGCGGCTGACACCCATTCTGGGGACAGGGTTCTGACCGCTGTGGATGTGTGTGATGCTGTCGACGACCATGACTGCGCCTGATGGTCACATCTGGATGGGTAACATTCACAACACACACCTACCTTCACGTAGCAACACATCATCCACAACAATGGACATTCCTGCCAGAACAATGTGTGCAGTATGTCTGTATAACCACTGCAGGCACCACTGGTGGCCCCAGCATGGCAGCCAACAGCACCAGTGTATATCCCGTGTAACCATGGGTTACACCATTCACAACACACCTGTCTCAGATGACCCTGTTGTGGATCACAGTGCAGTTCCACACATCATGTTACACTATACATCATGCACTGATATGTTGCGGACGTGTGAACGGCTGTGCAACTCAACATATGCACACATGACACATCACTTGGTACAACATGTCTGTCTTACCACATGTTATTGTGACCACCCTGTGATGGCATTGTACAGGCTACGTGGACTGGGACATGTGATGGCTCACTGGTATATTCACCCTCCGGGTGTGTGTCTAGCCAAGTGTACAGTAGGCAGTGGTCTGAACACAGGGATACTGTACATTGGCCCACTCTGTCACTGCGACTGTTGACTATGCTCATACTGTACTTATACAGGCATGTGGTATCTGACCAGTATGACAGTCCTGGTCGACCACACTACTGTGGCACACATGACCTGCGGACATCTGCCTGGGGTGTGGAGCCCACATGTACATCTTCACATGCTATGCTGCCTCTGCGGCGGTGTCACATGTCTGTCTCCAGCAGGGCTGTAACAGGCAGGCACGGCATGCGGTAATGTGGGACAATGCTTGCACCTTCCACTGTGCTGCACACAAGCAAGGCACACACACTAGTGCACGCCTCACATTTATCTGCAGTGCCTGGGACCTGCCTCCATGCTCTGCACAGCACACCTGCAAGTACAGATTGTACACGGATCATACCTCCCAGGCACATACCTGGACTGCAACACACACAGGTGAGGGGATCCCACATCACACAATGTTTTGCACACATACTGTATATTTGCTGAACACAATGCATCGTAGGTGCTCCATGTTCGGATACCCATGTTTGTGACCGCTAGACACATTGTAACACGCAACAGAGATTACACTGTACACCACAGGTTACATGCTGGCTGTGTTGTCATACTGTACATTGGACCTCGGACAGCTGCTACTGCCATGTGCTGACAGCAACCCACACTTCCCTAGAATGGACTCCCATGTACCCACACATGCTTGGCCATGCACTCCACCTAGCTGGGTGACACATTACACAACACATACCATACCTACACTACCCTCAGCATGCACGATACCTCCATGTGTCTGGTGTGTTAAACCTGGGGATATCCCCCCTCTGGTAGATGAACATATATGCTTCACGGCCCTGCTAGCCACACCCTGGACACACACCCATCGCAGCATACATGGTACATGTGCTCTACAGCCGTACTACTGGCGTCTGCTGGCGGGGTTGTTAATGGCATGGCACCCCGGCAGATGGACGGTGTACGTGACTATGCTGACACATATCACAGTGCACTTCCGTAACATGTATGCAATGGTAGGGACCATGCTATTCCACACAGAGACATGGCGGTACTGGCCTTTTCACAGATGCCACGGTGGTGGTCATGTTCCATGCACATCTGCTGTATGGGCACATGTGCAGGCTGTTGCACGGTGGGTATATTCACATGTGTGGGGTGCATCACTTGACAGCCATGGTGGGTCCTCGTGGTCCATCACATGCTCCAAGGCTAGCTACCTACACATGACTGCCGCACATTGCAGTGTGGGCCCTCAGGCAGTGTGGTGGTATGTCTGTGTTGTTTGGCTACATCCACATTCGATGTCGCGTACAACAGTCACCCAGGCATTGCTGACTGAGATAATGTTGGCAACATGCCAGGCAATGGTGTACCTACCAACAATACACACTCTCACTCACTACAGGGTTGCAATCCATACATGGACATCGCAGTGTCCCTGTGGACACATACATGGTACTGCCATGCACACGTTATGTCCTAAGACACTGTCCCAATGTCACCTTCCGATCTCCTAGCTGTTATGTCCGCCAACCTGTTTGGTATGTGTCTCCACACCAGCCCACTGAATTAACTGCTAGCCTGTTGTTGGACATTGTGTACCTTGACCGTCACACTGCCGCATCTATCGCACTACACATGGGTGGTACTGCATTGCACGTGTGGGACTGCATTCGTACACCCATGACTGGACCATTCAGTATGGCACTGGGGCACGTCCTCACAAACGTGCTTCACACACTCATTGATGACCTCCATGCCTTTACTGGCACCCTTGTTGGGCTTCTGTGTGCCACAGCATGCCACATACACATGCTGGCCACCTGTCATACCATTGCATGGGTGGTTGGTGTGGTACAGAGGGTAACAGATCAGACATTGTCCCCACATTGCCCTTCAGCACCATTCCACATTCTGGTATTGGCAATGTACACATCCACCGTCACATCATACCCTGTGTCTCAGGATGTTAGGCTATATGACTCCTGGACAGGACACACAGTGGTGCAAGCATATCATGCTACCTACTACATGTCAGGTACATGTGGCATTACACAGTCCTCAGTCATGGGGCCCCTCATGTTCACTATTTGCTTACATACACAACATGCTGTCACAGAGTACTGTCCATGCCTAGATATCCCACATCTACATACCTGGCACCATTGTAGCTCCACCAGCTCATACTGATAACAACCGTATGGGTGTCGGTGTGGCAGATACATCATGTGGGTGTCATTGCGTCAGGATGCATCACACATGGTGCATGCACATCACCTTTGCATAGCAACAGTCATCCACTGAGTATCACATGGATACTGTCCCCATACATGCATATCACATTGTACATGGTTGCTGTACACACACATGCCCCACATGGTGCTGTGGTTGCCGTATTCCACTGTGGCATGGGTACACATCTGCAGGGCCACACATATCTGTACTGTGTGTGTTGCTGGTACATAGGTAGCCATTGTACCTGTGCCATACACACATCTACACACGGGCAGGGTTACAATAACACATTCATGGTGTACCTTCCACAATGGCTACGACTTTACATGGCACGGCATTATCATGCCATGATGTGTACCAGGCTCAGACAGTTTACATATGCGGCTGACAGGCGGGTAACACATCTGTACACATCTGCATACCACATACACAGGGTGTCATCTACTCTGACATGGGCCATGTCCTCCGCATTACTGATGCATGTAGTACTCATACATGGCAATTGCAGTGGGCGGGGTGAATGGAGCACTCATGCATATGTGCACACATGCCACATTGCATGGCCTGGGCTTCTGTGTTACTTCCGCAGACACAACACACACCATGCTGTGGAACATAGGTCCTGTGCACATCCCACAGGGACACACTGTGGCACTGTTCATGTGATAGCTCCCTTGCTGATAGAGTGACACGTAGTCATGGTACCACCACAGCAGCAGTACTGTGTAGACATGCAGTTGACACCCACCTCTGCTGTTCAGTGGACACTACCATGAGGTGACACTACTGTGTACACTGCACATGTGTTTACACATGGACCTGCCGGACTTCATTGTTGCACACATTGCACCTGCTACAGATCGTTTGGCCATGGTTACTTGGTGTTCCTTCCATTTCGGATGGCTATTATGCTACTACTCTGTCCCATATGTACAGGCCATACGTATCCTGTTATTGTACATACCAATAGGCCATAACTCCATTATGCATGATATGCCTGTGATACTGTGTATGATGTCTGTCATATCCACCATGACAGCTTTACATTACACATAGTTGACATAGTAACCCCTACTGCGAGGCATACGTGCACGTCGTGTGCACATTACGTATGACATCGACGGTATATGCCCATACACATGTGTGCTGTGACAGTATACATACAGCACTTCCTTATTGGACATCCACTGCCAGCATCGGCGTGGGGTGTGGCATTGTTCTGTGTTATGCCCCTGTGGCAGCCCTTGTGTTATCCCGGCTGTGTACATGATGTCCCACTGCTGTGCACACGGTGTCCACAGTCATTGGTATGCTCAGCGGGATAGCACTACATAACCACCTTTCACCACTCTCTGCATTATGGACAAGTATCCTTACTTACAAACACCGTTCACATACAGTGCAGCTTCGTCATACACATCATGCGTTACACACCAGTACATATCGTGGGTTCTACATACCTTTACTGTGTTTCCTTCCGTTTTTCGTTGCGTGTCTCGCTATTGCGTTGTCTCACTCTATCCGTTTTGATTTGTAGTTCGGTATGAGCATACGGTTTGAATATCCTAGGAGTCATCCTTATATCCGTCGTCACCTGCGACATGTGGGTTCATCACACCAATAGCTGTTCCTCGGTGTGTACTTGTGCGCATATCACCTGTGCATCTACTCCATTCGTACATTACGCGTCGTAACTAGGGCATGGTTGCATTCCTCGCCTGGGCGTTGGTTATTTGCACTACCTTCGTGGAGATGGTCTGTATTGTGTTATGTTATGTGTAACTGCAGCCGCTATGTGTGGCGTCAGGTACATTTCGCAGTGGTGTTAGCCGTGGATTGTGTGTGTTGGGTATGGTATTATGTTCGACATGTGGGTGTCCCTGTCCTGGCGGCGTCTGTTGATGGCGGTTTGCATTCGGATGTGTAACATAGCTGTTGTATTCCTTTAAACAATGGATGCAGGTATGCATCCGCTGCTGATAGTGTTTCCCACGCGAGATGTTGCGGTTATGCAGCTGTCATTGACTGCCTGTATGTTTGTGCTGCTATTGCGGCTTGTATCCCTTTGATATGTGCGATGGGGAATATCGGAGGTTGTGGGTGCAGTGCGGGTTGTGGGCCTTGCATTTCTACATACACGGTATGCTTGTGTGTGTGCTCCATCCCTGCCTGGGGAGTTGGCAGTTACCTGTCTGTTGTTCTGGGAGTGTAGGTTGTGTTGATGTCGTCTGGTGTCGGTATCGCCTGCATGTGTGCTTCCTGCATGTATTCCTCCGTCACATCGGTAGTATATCTGCGGTTGTTAAATGCGTGGCGACTATCCCTTGGCAGTTTGTCGCGGATTTTTACAGCCATTGTGGACCTGTGCTTGGGCCGTCCTGTATGCTAGTGGTTGCCACCTATTCGGTGGCGATTGCTTGTTTGACACTCGTAGAACACACAGCGGTGTTTACGGGCCGATACGTAGCCACGATCAGTACCGGGGTAGCACATGCGTATTTCCGCGGTACATGACTATTGCTGTGTAACGTTGCCGACGTATCGTTTTGCAATTAACATATCGGTGTCATACATACGGTCATGATTTGTACATACGTCCTTTGCATTTCATGTTGGCTATATTCCTGTGGTACATTCTGGGACATTTTCACTTTGCATCGTTATACGTCGCCACACGCCTAGCCAGGGAGGGGCTCTCAGTACTACTTTGGGAGTACTGCTGTACATACGCCTGTGGTTCCTATACTGTATGCCTACACATGTTGTTCCACTCCGCCTGTCACATGGCACCAACATACACATTTTACAGTGGCACACACATTACACTCGCACAGCGAAACACACGACACCCTCACTGCACACATACACATACTGCGGCAGTCACAGGGACGGTTGCACACAGTACCTGCGTGGCCCGCATCACCGGCGGCGGTGTCTACCTCCACCCTCATATCCTCATAATATTACCCGCACATGTACTGTTACTGTACCGTGGCCTGGCGATCATCCCGACTCGCGATTATGCATTTCGGTAGGTTGACCTTTCCATGGGTGGCGGTTTCCTGTTCTGTCAACCCTCCCGGATACTCAGGTTGTCGTTCACTATGTTTACTATGTACAGATATCGCGTGTTACTTCTCTGTCACCTTGCATCCCTCTGATTCCCTGTCTTACCTGTTGTACTTTATATATGTATATGTGTACATATATTTCTATGTGTGTAATTATATCTATCTCCATATCTGTATATGCACATATGTACATGTCTATATGTATACACCTTGCGCGAACGTGGCAGCATACAGCAATGCCGTCTGCTGTAGGACCAGCGACGGTTAAGGTGTTGGCGTTACATGCTCCGCTGGCTGTTGGGTGTGCAGTGTTTGGGTGCTGCCTATGTTGGAGTCACACATGGGACCACCCATACGGTACACATTACGGGTGGCCATGTTTGTGTGCCGTCCATTTCACTGTGTGTGCAGGTAGGGAGGTGTCAGTCCATGGGGCCTACGCTGTCAGAGTATGTGCTATCGTTCCCTCTTTGCCAGGGCATAGGCATATTGGGTACGCCTCCGTCTGCCTACTGGGGCTGGCACAGTGTGTTCATGGCCCTGAACCCTCTGTGCCTGTGCTGGCCTTGGCAGTTGTGGTGGGCTTTGTGGCCCTTCACCATTATGTCCCTGCAGCAGCTGCTTCCGCAGGATCATATTATGTAGCATGGCACATACTATGAATATGTGGGCACATGTGCCTGGAGAGTACTGCAGGGCTCCACGGATGTATCCAAGCACGGAACCGTGATTTCAGCATCCCAAACACACGCTCTATGATTATTCTGGTTTGTGCGTGTGCCTCATTATGGCGTTCTTGCATGTGTGTGTGTGCATTTCTGATGGGAGTCATCATCCACGGCTCCAGTGCATAGCCAGCATCCCCACAAGGTGGCCTTGTGTGATGTCCCCCCTGGCGAATACCTGATACAGCTGTGAGGCATGCCAGATATGGGAGTCGTGGTAGCTTCCAGGGCTGCCAGCACACACATCCATGATAATGCCCTGCGCATTGCACACGACCTGGCAATTGATGGAGGAATCCCTTGCGGTTTATGTAGCGTCTACCCTGCTCCCCTGGTGGTGACTTGATTTGTATGTGCGTACAGTCTATCGCACCCAGTACCTCCGGTATTGTGCCACACGGTGGAAGTGGCGCATATTGCTAGCCAACTCCTCCTGAGATCTGGGGAAGTATATATGCTCATGGGCATGTCGTAACATGGCATCCAGAAACTGGTGTAGTACCCTGGATGCTGATGCCTGTGAGATGCTCATTATATCCAGTTGGCCTTTGAAAGGTACCTGTAGCCAGTATTCGCAAGCTTACACATACCTTTGTGTCCACTGGGATGGGCTCCCCTCTGTTGTTTCTTGTTCTCAGGCGTGGCGGCACAGCTCCGCTATTTGCTGTAACGTGTCCCTGTCCACCCTGTAACGCTCTACTATCTCCAGGTCTTGTAGCCCCTGGTAGGTTACCCTTGGTCTGAACACTCTCCTTCTCCTCTGAGGCCTCACGGTAGTTGTCGGCACCCTCGGCCACAACTCCGTCTGTCTCTGACACATGGTGATGTATCATGCCACGGCGGCACCCAACATATACATTTTAAAAGTTCCCCGTGTGTTTACACCTAGAGTGCGGCGTTTGGGAAAACACGGCTGTGTGTTGTGTGCATTCACACTTTATACTGTTGTGCTGTACACCCGGTGATGTCATAGGGTGTGTCTGTGCGGCCGTATCTGTGGATTATCTTCCGTGTTTTACCGTTGGCACTGCAACGCTGTTGCCTTTGGTGTTGCATTACACTTGCCTGCATTGGTTTAGCTTTCGACCTTACCTTACTGTTTCTGCACGTTGCGCGTACTATTTCCTGGCTTGCATCCTGCAGAGCCCTGTCGTGTAGTTTCTGGGACATGGCATATCATGCGTTTTGTCTGCCGCCGCCGTTATGCTACCTCTCTACTTGGCTGTGCTGTGTCGGTTCTTCACTCTTTGCATTCTGCTACCTCCCCTACTTTCTTTACATTCATATGCCTCCCCTATCCCGTTTTGCGGGTTTCTGCATGCAGAGTTGTCAGCTGCCGCCAATTGGCCTTCGTGGGTTGATTGGTGTTGATTGCTCATTACGACTCCAATTACACTGCTTCCGCATTTCCTCATATTCTCTGCATCACCTTCCTGTATCCGTTGTTGTTGACGGGGCGGGCGTCACATGACTGGGTTAGGGGAACGTAGTCATCCTCGTGCACATGCATCTCTGCGCATTGTGTGCTCTCAGCTCAACTATTTCCCTACACGCCCGGTCCTGCTGCTGTGATGTGCATTGTACAGCCCATGTTTGCTGGGCTCCAATGTGCTTCCTCCTACATTGGCACACCCTCTGCGGTTGACATGTATTCCCTCTGAGCCACTCCTCGGTGTATTACCGCTGTGCCGTTTGGTGCAGCCTTACGCCGGCGGGGTTTTGCGATTCAGTATTATCTGCCTCATTTGCATGGCATTGACTACTAATTCATAGTTACGGTGCTGAACACTGCCGCGACTCCTTGGCAACCCTTGCGCCGTGGATGTGGCTTTCCATGCATACTATGGTGTATTGTGGCTGTGAAGCTGATGTGTATTACACTGCTCTTTTATGACATTGTCATATTATTTCATTGTTTAGCACCTTCCGCGGACATGTCCTGGGGTTCTGCTGTGGTTTCTGCGGACATACCATTTATGTCATTATTTACATTTTGTGCATGTTTTCTTTTGACATTCTCGGTGTCTTTCGCCATTGGCATGTAGCAACAGTGTGATACCTGATGTTGACAGCCTTCCGTTACTCCTATGTCATGTTTGGGTATATGTAAACCGTTTTTTTTTGGTTTACATTGCCGTGCCCTTATGCTACGCCTGCGCCACTTCGTGGATCGCTATATGCCTTCATTTGCATGGTGCAACACCGCACATGGGGTGTTTAACATACCTACGCCGGAGGCGGCGCAACTCAGGCACATGCCGGTAGTGCACGTGGAATTGGATCGTACCTGAATCGCTCGGCGGCCATAACTGGCATTGTAGCGCCTACGCTATGCGTGCGCCTGGCGCAAGGTTCATGAATCCCGGGGATTGACTTCAGGCTGGACAAGGAGCTGATATGTATCAACATAATACCTCTGTCAAAATGCTTTATTAAACTGTATCAAGGAGATTTACTAGCTTCGTACTATAGTTCCTAACACACAGTGATCTTCATGTAGTCCTAGGTTTGATTCCCCTAAATTTCCCCTTGCAAACTATTTAATTCTAAGCAAGTCATTTTAAAAGACTGAGCTCCTGTATCATGTGCCATGAAAAAGGTCTCTTGTGTCCAATTGGCTTTTTTGGTTAAAAAAAAATCTCACTCCAGAGAACTGGTGCCAACACTTACATTTTACTAATTCTGTGTAACTATTCTTGCACACTTCAGTACTGAGACAGCCACAAACATTTAGAGCTGAATAATAACATATTTTAAATTATGCAAAGCCAAGTAATTAAATTTAAATGAAGCGTACAGCCTTGCACACAGATTCAAATCAAAATTGTTAAACAGAAGGCAGGACTCAGAAAAAACTGGCTGCAACCTAACTGATCCTACTCCTGGCTTTAAATAAAAGATGGCTATAGCTGTCTTGTTAACTTTTAATTACAGTCAGTAATTTCAGAAAATTACAAAATTATACAACAGTCTCTCTCTTCCTCTCTGTCTGCCTTTCAGTGTCCATGTCAGAGGTTCTTTCTATACAAATCCTAGTTATTTCATCCCTGTACAGAACTTCATCAACACTCATAGGTTCATAGGTGTTTACTAGGCTAACAACCACAAGGGCCTTTTTAAGCCTAGGCATGCGTCCCAATCTCTGACAAGTTCTGATACCCTTTATAAGTGTAAGCATGGGCCTGGGAGATGAACCATGTACAGATTACCACTGTCCATTAGAGACATAGGTGCCAAACCAGGAATGAATTTCCGGTTTCCCATCCAATTGTCCAAGTTGTACTTGAACTGGGTTAGGGAGGAACTCTGCTTCACATGGATGGGGAGCCTGTTCCATAGACGGGGTAGTCTTTGTGATACATACCTATCTCTCCAGCAGGTCATATTTATATTACAGTCAAGGTTTAAGTCTTTAGAACGGGTAATTATGGTGCTGTTTGTTTTGTAGGTATGCAGGAGGTCCATCAGAGTGGGTTCTGACAATGCTGTGTATGTCAGGCATAGATCTCCCCTCAAAAGACTATAGAAGACAGAATTCAGAGATAGGGCCTTGAGGCAGTCTGCATAGGACATATTACTTATGGCCTGTATTCTTTCAGTGAGGAACCTCTGTGGACATTTCAATTGTTGGATATGCCTGGCTAGGTACATACCAAAGGGAGCATTGTACTCAATGATAGGTGTGATGAATACTAAATACAGTGGAACAATGACTGCCTTGGACTTATATGCCATACCTTTGTTTAAAAGTTGCGCAACATAGAATGATTTCTTCACCACTGTAGACACATGATGATCAAAGGCTAGATTACTATCTGTGTCCCTAAGTCCCTGACTACTGGGTCAACTCTAAGGGGTGTGTTGTCAATATGATAGTTATCAAGGATGGATGACTTCCCAAAGGATAGCATTATGCATTTCTTGGCATTTAGTTTTAGTCCATGGCTCTGACACCAATTGTTTGTCTGTCAGCCCCTCCTGGAGATCATTTGTGTCAGTGTGAGATTCAATGATGGCTCCTAATTTGCAATCATCTGCAAATTTAGTCAGCCATAGACCACTGACATTTGCCTTGACTTCTGAGAAGAAAATGCCAAAAAGGAGCAGTCCAAGGACTAATCCCTGAGGGAATCCACTTGTGACTGGCCTCTTTGTAGAGGTAGACTCCCCAATTCTAACTTCCTGGGTCCTGTCTATGAGCCAGTAGGCTATCCACCAGGTGACATACAGGTTTGTACCTAACCTATTGAGTTTGTCAGCACTACTTGTGTAGGGTATTATGTCAAATGCCTTGGCTATGTCAAGGTAAGCAGTGTGACTTTGCCATCATCCATTGGTTTGGTGACCTTCACGAAGAAATCCACCAGATTGAATAGGCATGATCTGCCTTTGACAAAACCAAACTGGGTTGGGTCCAGTGTCTGGAGGTTTACTATATCTCTGTTGATCATCTCCATGATAATTCTTTCTATGGCTTTACATATAAGACTAATGAGACTTATGGGTCTGTAGTTTCCAGGGTCTGTAGATAGCCCACCTTTGTGCAGAGGGATGATTGTTGCCTTTCTCTATTCATGAGGCACAAAGCCTGTTTGGAGGCTACAGTTATACAGCAATTCCAGACGACCTGATAGGTTATGTTTCATGCTATTAAGAAGGCATCCTGGGATATGGTCTGGGCCCATTGCTGCAGTGTTCTTCATCTTAGAGAGAGCGTTAAGGACCTGTTCCCTAGTGATAACAGGGGGAGTTATATTTGATATTTCCTCAGGGAAGGTTGAGAGAGAGAGAGGGGTAAAGTTGGAGCTCAATTTATCAGCCAGGAGGTTTTCTATATCTTCTGGATCAGTATAGGTGGCTAAATTTACAATGCACACAATTGTGTATTGCCTTTGAGGTTGCAGACATAGCTAAATAATGCTTTATGGTTGTCCTTGGCCTGGGAAGCCAAACTTACCTCAAAGTTGGCTTTATTTGTTCTCTGAGTTGTTTGTTTAGTTTGAGAGTACATTTATCCTGCTGGGTGCTGCACCTCCTAATTTTTTCCATGATGTTCTTCTTTCTGTTATACAGCCAATTGATTTTGGGATTCAACCAGGGTGGCTTGTTTTTTTTCCAGTTAGTTCTGTACTTCTTTCTGATGTGACAAATGCCTCTCTGCAGCTATTAACATGCTTATACAGGGTTTCTGTGAACAGTTCTGCATAGGCAGAAGTTTCCTCAGGGTTTATGGGGCTTGAAGTTTTGCCAGGTTTCCACTTAATAACAGGAGGTTAGCCTTAGAATAGTTCCTGAATATTCCAGGTTTAGCTGGGGGTCCAGGTTTTATTTTTACTTCAAACCAGACCATTTTGTGGTCTGACTTTACCAGGGAAGGCGTTACAGTAGGGGGTGTGCAACTCTCCCATATTAGAGAGGACCAGATCCAGTATGGTTGTACCCCTGGTTGGTGTACTGACTATCTGGTCCTGGGAGTTTGTTTAGAAAATTCAGGAATCTCTGTGCATGTACGTTTGGTGTTGTATAGGATTCCCAGTTAATAGTGGAGTAATTAACGTCACCCATGAAATATTAAGTTGGATGGTTAGTGTTTCTAATAAGTTTAAACACATGGTATGGGTTTCCTGGGTCACAGAGGGGGACCTGTAGTTTGCAAGGAAGTGGTATTGGATTTTACCTATGGTGATTTGAACATGTATCAGTTCAAGTGCATTGCCCTGTTTGATCAGCCTTGAAGTATATTTATTTTTGATGTAAACAGAGACACACCCACCTTTGGTCCCTGCCTGTGAAGTAGCTGGCTTAAATTTGTGGTAGGCATTATAACGTGGTGTGTTGGTGTGCTCCCTGTGGCTTTAAACCATGTCTCAGTAATTGCACAGACATCAGCATTCTCTAGGTAAAGAGAGCTTCTAGGGAGTGGAGTTTTTTCTTTAGACTCCTAGCATTGAGCACTAATACCTTTAGATTTTCTTGGTTTTGATTTGCTATGTCAGAAAGAGTTTCAGTTTGCATTGACTAAAAAAGTCATTATGGGGGAAGACAATGTTTTAGGTAATATTCAAACGCCTAGAGGGGAGAGGTGCAGACCATCCCTGGCAAAGTAGCATGGTCTGTTGACCATCTCCTTCCATGCTGATATTGCACCCCCTTAGAATAACACTAGAAACTAAACTAATTATTAAAGTCAATCATCTTTTGTTTGTATTGCGGCCTCATCCTTGGAGAAGGTAAAATGCTGCTCAATGCCAGGCTCATACCAGCCTGAGACACATACTCTGAGAGCTCCATGACATGTCTCCTCATATAATCTAGGGAGGTATGTCTCTGGACATTTACTTCCACATGGGCTATGATTGCTTCATATTGGTAATTGTGGTCCAATGACCTGAGTGCATGTGTAATGTGATGGATCCTAGCCCCTGATAAGCAAGTGACCGTAACTTTCACATTACTCAGCCTGGTGAGAGGGACATCAGTGTGTCTCATGATGGAGTCTCCCATGACTAGAATGTTGGACTGTGTGGTGACTTGCCTTATGGGCTTAGAGGTACAGGCTCCATGAGATGTAGCTCTGTGTTGATGAGGGTGTTTTGAAAGAGTGAATTTGGGGCTCCTGAGGGTATTTGTTATGCGTACTTCATCTAGGAGATCTTTGTGGTTTCAAAAGGTTACATCTAAGTGCCTCAGCATATGTGGGTTTATACGTCTGCTTTGAATTTTGCTTGATGGATCCAGCGTGGGTACTACTGACAACCTTATTGACATTAGGAGTACTTTTATGTGACAGCTTTCCCTACAGTCATATTGTCTAAATACATCTCTCACATACCAAATCAGATTGAGAATTAACTGGTTGTCAGTAAACATGAGGCAATTTCTACATTGCCTGAGGATGCCCATATCCATCAAGCCAGTAATGGAGACAGTAGGAAAGTTCATATCCATGGCAACAGACCCTTTTTATTGATTAGACAGCTGGAGTGAGAATACCAATCACTGTCAGGAGTATCATGTTTGCAACTATGCGGACAGGGCTTGTCACGGCAAACTAGTTGTCCTGTATGCAGCTAGGTATTGGAGAAATTTCAGTTGTGCTTTTTACCAGAAAATGTCACTCAATGTGTATGAGACTGTACAAAGCACTGCCAAACACTTGAGGGGAAACTAATATGTAGACCCTGAAAATTTAAGGATGAAGTATTTAGGCAGATATTCTGAAGTTAGAAACAAATCAAGCAGTACTTACTGAAAACAAAAAAAAATAGCTTGACAAGAATGATGAAAATAGGGGAGTCACATGAATGGCTACTGCCTGGCTACTACTAATGCTGGTCCCACCACTGCTTCACTCTGTTGGGATACAATGCTCTTTTACTTCTTCTCTCACCAGAAGCAAAATGTTAGCACCAATCCCAAGAAGAGAAGCAGGCCACGGTCTGTTTAATGATCCACAATCTTGTCCCAGACAATGCAAGATTCTGTAGGCTTGTAGCCTTTCTCTGGTAGATGCCTCGAATAGCAACCAGACCAAACATGTACGTTAACCACAGACACTCACTCTCCAATCAGAAACAGTCAAGAATCAATGCACTCTGCTCCTTCTCTCGCCGGGATCTGAATATAAGCACAGATTCCAAGCTGCCACCTATAAAGCAGGTATTAGGCTTTCTGGTGATCAGCAGTCTCCAGGAAATAATGTCCCTGTACTCCTCTTACCAGGACAAAACAGAAGCACTAATCCCAAGATGACTTTTGAGAGGCAGAATGTAGGCTGTCCAATAACTTGTGGTCTTGCAATAGATGCTTAAAGGTAAGATGAAAAAAAAATATTTATCCTAAACACTGCAGTGTGCACTAAGCAGTTAGATATGAAACTGGGTAACTTAAGTTTTAACGGTCTAAAAAGTTAAGTTTTAGTGGAGAGCCACTATTTTTAAAAGAGCAAGATAGATTGGAAGGGGGTGGACACTTTTGTATTCTGGTACTATGGAATACAGTAGGATGGCCAATAAATCTAAATAGTTGAAGGGGAGTGATTTCACAAAATGACAGTCTCGTGCTTACTCACACCAGCCAATGAAAGGGGAGAGAGGGAACGAGATAATTGATCAAATTAACATAAGGGGCAGGCAACTAGAAAGACAGTGGTGTTTAAGAACACAACAGTAACAGTGTAGGAGGGTGGGAAAATTCTGTTTGACTCATGAGACAGAGCTGTGGTCTCTTCAAATTTTAATATGCAGTTAAAACAGAATACAAGTAAAACAGTGTAAAGAAAACAAATCACAGTATACAAAAAATATAAAAAGGCAATAAAGTAAAACAACAAACAAGAAATAAAAAGCAAACTAACCTTTCCTTCGCAGCAAGCTGTGACAGAGTCTGGGTGAGGCTTTCTATAAAGCCAGGTGAATGAGATCAGCTGCCTACTCCTTATTGAAAGAGGCTACATTACTTGCTGATAATCCAGCAAATGTCATGGTATAAATTAGCATGGTAGAGTGCCATCCAGTACTACTTTTTTATTGAACAATTTATCTTTTTGCTTTTGGTTTAGTTGCCCTAACTCATTCACTTCTTGCTAGGTCAACACAGACCAATAAGTAGGGTGTGGTGAATGGGTGTGGCTGAGCAGGGTGAAAGCTGATAGAGGGCATGATCTACAGTTGCAGATGGTGTAGAACTGCAGTACAGGCATTCCTTCATTTGGGAAGCTGCAAGTATATTGGTGCTCCATAAAAGAATGCCGCAGCTGTAGCAAACATCCTGCTACACTTATGAATTTTTTAGATTTTGGTCTTACAGCACTTTCTTTTTCTTTAGACCTTATCTCAACTCTGGAGATTTATTTTTCGGTTCTGACCTCTGTGTTGAGGGGTCACCATTTTGGGGAACTGTTCTGGGTGCCAGATGAGTCAGCTATATTACCTGGATAACACTCTTATCTCTGCCAAGTAACCCTCTGTACCTAGAAAATCCAAGCTGCTCTAATGTAGTATGGTGGTGTGTGTGTGTGGTCACACTCATGTGATATCTCACTACATCTTTGTTACATCTCTTCAGGGAAGTAATTACATCTACCTCTACTGTGTACAGATTTTTCATACATGCTAAATTCAAGTATTTTTAGTGCTAAACAGTGGTGGGTCTGATGAGATAGCACTGTTCAAGTTTAGAACTAAGAGAGGCTTGTAGGTTGGTCATGATAGGGGCTGCATAATAGGACCGAGGGTAAGAGGTAAGTGGTAGATAGAGTTAAGTTGGCATAATCTGTAATAAATTTCTTTATTCTGTGTAAGCTGTCTAGTTATTCATGGGTTTTTCTTGATGCTGTTGTGAACATGTAAATCAAATTAAAGATTATTAATTGTCATGCCAGGTAGTTTTGTATGTGGGATAACTTTAATCATAGTATTAAGAAAGAATTTTAAATTTAGTTTTCATGGAAATGAGATTTTGGAAAATAAGTCTTTTTTTTTGGGGGGGATTAACCACCTTATCCTGTATCCACCTTTCAACAGAGTTACAGGCTTCTTGAGTAATTCTGTGAAGATGTATTAGCTTGTTGGAAATGCATATTAGGGTAGAAGCATCAGCATATGAGGGAAGCTTGCTGATAGGATTTATATAACTTATTAGTGAATATATTAAGGAGTAGGGGTTGAGAATGGAGCCCTGTGACACAGCAGTATTGACAGGAAGGAAGGGAAAAAGTGGAGAGCCATTTAACAGACTGGTCTGTATTGGTTGAGTAGTTGTTAAAGCATAATAGTTTGGGTTGTGATAGCCCAAGGGAAGACAGTTGGTAGAGGAGTTTTTGATGAGAGACTAGGTCAAAAGCTTTAGAAAAATGAATAATACACAGAAAACATGTTTGCTTTGTTAATAGTATCTGTGAAAGTTAATAAGGCCATGGTAGTGCTATGGGTGGGTTTAAAACCATGCTGTGTGGGGGTCAGGAGCTTTTCCTGAAGAATATGTTGAGGAAGATGTTTGTGAAGCCACTTCTCCAGAATTATCAAAAAAGGGGGTAACATGGCTATAAGTCTGAAATTTGTTATATCAGATGAGGTTCCTTCTTTATTAAGGGGGGTGATGAAGATTTTTTTTCCATACAGAAGGAACATATGATTCCTTGAAAAATCTGTTAATTAGAAGAGACACAGGATAGGCTATGGAACTGGCAGCCAGCTTGTGGTGTTCTAATGGGAGATTATCTACTGAAGGAAAAGAAAGTTTCTGTTTAAGAAGTAGCGATTTGATATAGGAAGTTGGAATGTTTTTTAGGATGAAATAGGGGGTGTTTGCTGTCTGAGGAGAGGGCATGTCAGGATTGTTGGGATGAAAGTCTTTCATAAGAGTTTTAATGCATTCTATAAAATGTGTGTTAAACTAAGCAGCCATATCACGGAGTGTTATTTGGGGCAAGATTATGTGTGGTGGATGTTCCAGGGTGGAGTATATTGTTAACTGAAGACTAGAATTTTTTAAGTTTGGAAGACTGATTTAGTAATGGGTTAATGAAGTAGATTTCCTTGTCTGTGATAATCTGTTTTTTAGTATGATTACATAGTTCTTTAAAGTGTTGCAGGTTTTGGGGAGATCTATATCTTTGCAAGCCCTGACTCTCTCATACATTAGGTGCCTGCTTTGAGTAGATAACCAATGAGTGTGGTTATTCTTTATTCTTTTTGTTCTAGCTGGAGCCAAACTATTGAAGGTTTGCAGGCAAAGTTAGTTAATTTGCTTGCAGCTTCGTTGAGTGGAATATTTTTCAGAATAGACAGAGGTGCCAGAAGATGTTGAAGGGGGGGTTGGGAGGCGGAGGTCCAGAGGGGCATGTAGTGACCTGAAAAGGGCATTTTTTTACTTTTTTCTTCCACTGTTAACTTTGATAAAGGATGTAAACACATGATATGTGTTGAATAGTTGCATATATGGCCAACAGTTGCATTAAGAATAATTCCACATAAATTTCATAGTAATATTTTAAATGAAACTGCTGTCTCTCGTCGCACCATTCCAAGTGTGAATAGGACATGTACTTTCACCTCTATGCCTGGCCTTTGGTTATAACATTCAGAAATATAGTCTGTGTGCTAAAAACTTGAATGAGCAAATGAAAGGAGGACAGAAGTTTTAACAGGCAACATTAAACTCTGCCGTCTGTGTGTGATTACTTAAACTGCATTGTGGTGAGCAACAGCTGTAATTGTATATTGCACGGACTCTATGGTTTCAGTCTGTTTCTGGCCATAGTGCAGACAGCCTAATGTACACGTTATATTGTGAAAGGGGATATAGTGAACAGAGGCTGGCAAGTTCAAAATTAAGAATAAAAACTATACACTGAGCTGTCAGCACTATAGTTAGAAGTGGACTAAGACCAGACTCCATGCTTCCTCTTCCTCTGGTATGTCCTAGTGTGTTGGGGACAACAAATGCTAG